>NC_081142.1:26325981-26363481 GCF_958295425.1 Solea solea | reverse complement strand
CAAAAACAGGGCCTCTGTGTCACATGACCACAGCGCTGTGATAGAAGCCAGAGCAGAAACATTCAGTATGTTCATGTTTATGTTTCTATGATCTCAGAAAAGTGTGTTCTCGTCTCAGTTTAAATGATGATGCCAAATTTGAATAAATGATCAGCTGTAACTTTGTTGCTCGGCAACAGTAACAACACGACAGGAAGTCGCAGACTCATTGTTTCATTTCTCTCTTGTTCTCTCAAGGTGAAGTGACGAGTGAGTGAGTGAGAGGGTGAAAGTGAGAAAAGGCTGGGTTCTGTACTAATGACTGATATTCTCCTCCTCCTCCTCCTGCTCCTCCTGCCCCTCCTCCTCCCTCTGCTCCTCCTCCTCCTCCTCCTCCTGAAACTGAATATCAGCTGCTGGTTGTGACAGAGTAATAAAATGCGAGTTATGTTTAAAGCTCTAATTGGCAGCTTTTTCCTGCATCTGCGCCGTGTTTTTGTTTCTAATAAACCTCTGGTGGTTTATCTGTGTGTGTGATCCAGATCTGAGTGTGATCCAGATCTGTGTGCGATCCAGATCTGTGTGATCCAGATTTTGCAGCCCTGCTTTCAGCTAAACGACATCTACCAAGGAGATTTAAAACAAAAAAACAGAAGAGTGTAAAAATATAATGGATGCAGACGATTTAAGAACAAACAAACGTCTTTTTCTCCATCATTTCATTCTAAAATCATAAAAATATATAACGCAGTGAAAATGTTACGAGCTGTAATTTAACACATGTTGTTTTTTATGTTGTTTTTTATTCTTGTAACAGAAAAACAAGAGGCTTCAACTCTTTTTTTACAAACCAGTACCAGAACCTGTTTACATTTAAAATCCACTGGATCCACAAGAACTTTCTGGATCTGTCCATCATCTCACACAAACATGACAAAATCCTGAGAGAACACATGAACACATGAACACATGAACTTTGTTACATTTAAATTGCCACCGAATCTGTAATCTGGATTATATCAGTCTGAAACTTAATCTCCTGGTAGAGCGTCTGACCCTGCAAACACGTACCAAATTTCACCGACAGAGAGATCGAGATATGTTTTACATTAAGAGAGTGGGGTTTGTGGAAAGTTTGGTGTAGTTCTGTCATCGCTCGATAAATTCTGACCAAATATGGAAGAAAACCATGAAAAACACATGAGAAAGAATTCACACTGAATCGTCAAAGAATTGTAGGAAACAAACTCACAAATTTGAGGATAAATCAAAACATTTTTCAACAAAATCAGACTTCATTTATACAGTGCTTTCCATTCATTAGGAATTTAACAACAAATAATAAAAAATGAATGAATAATAACTACAACAAAAATATGGAATAAAATAATGGTCATTGTGTTTACAGTTAGTTATAATCCACGCTCAAAAACAGGAAGAAAGTAAATAAAAATAAATGAATACAGAAATTCAGAAGTTGGTCATTAAGTTCCACATTTGTCCTTTATTTGTTTACTTTCAATTCTGCCAGTTTTTCTTCTTCATTGATTAAATGAAATTATATAATATTATATTAGATTAGATTAAATTAGATTAGATAGACAGAAAAAGGCACAAACAGTATTACAATACTTTAAATAAGATAAAAAAGAATAAACTCAAATAAAATTAAGAAGAGAAACAGAAATAAAGGAACCGAATATAAAACATTATTTTGAAAGATATTACAATGTTTACATGATATACAATATAAACCACCTTCACCCTCAGGGTGGACATAATAAAGTCTCACTCATTCATTTCCTACAGTGAAACAAAGCAGCGATAAATCAACATGATTGGATTTGTTCAGGTATTTACTGTGCACAATATTATGGGATGTAAGAGGAAAAAACATGAAACATTTATGTTTCATTCATTCATTCATTCATTCATTCATTCATTCATTCCTACCACTTTATCCTTCACATGAGAGTCATTTTTGGAAGAAAAAAATGTTAGTTATTAAACAATTAAACATTGTTTTTCCACTCAATTACATTTCATAACTACTGTTAAATACTGTCGTCCACAAACTCACTCACTCACTCACTCACTCGTTCACATGTGTCACTGCTGTGTTATACAAACACGCCGCTCATAAATCGCGTGTCACTGGGGAATGAAATGCTGTCAGCAGGCGAAGCCTCGTCGCAGTTACAGAGGAAATATTAGTTTGATTTGTTTCCTGAAACAGAGAAAATTTACAGCCGCGTTCGTTCGTCTTTTCTCTGGAGAGTGATTTCAGTGTCAAGATCCAGTCTGAGTGTGAGGCGTGGAGAACCAGGTCCAGGTCCAGGCAGGAGCTCCAGGTCCTCTGTGGATCTACAGCATGTTATTAAAGCAGAGAAAGTTGTTACAGGGACTGTTGTTCTTGAAGGAAACCCAAAGATATCCACTCATGTGCTCACTCACTATCCACTCATGATTTATCGCGGTTTTAAACCCTCGTCTCAGTTTCTCTGCTCTGGTTTCTCCTCGGCTTCAGTTCAGCTGCTCTTCTTTCCACGTTTGTAGCAAACTAAATTTGTGTTTAAGATTTTAATATCTTCATTTTAAGGTTTATACGTTTAATTTTGATCACTACTTGAAGGTTCACATGCTCAAATGATCAGAAAACTTTTTTACACTGAAAGAAAATGGTTGAAAAACTTAAAAATATTTCTAAAGTTATACAAAATTAATGAAATTCATTCAAACATAGTAATATTTTTTGAATGAAAAAGTATTTAAAGATGTAAATGACAAACAGAAGAGGACCCAGTATTTTTCCCTGTGGGACGCCTGCTTTAATGAGCACATTTTCTCATGTGATAATGTAGATTAAACACAGCAGATTAATGGATTATGGCAGGAAACGATGGTGGTAAATCAAGTCAATCGATAAATAAATAGTTTGGAACTTAAAAAGGCTATTATTGTATTTCCTATATTATGGAAGTCATTTACTGCATGTTAATGACTGTTTTAAAAATTTAAAGTGAAGAAAAACTTTTGAGAATTTAAATGTTTTTATTTAGAAAAACGGATGTTAAATTTAAAATTTGAACAGTATAAACATATTTACAATACAGAATTTTCTTTGTCTCTCAATGAGAAAAAACAGGCCAGAAATGTTCATGTACTATGATTCTCAGACTTCCTGAAACAGCGTGAGTGAAATTACCGTAATAACCACAACGTGTCAGCTTTCAGAAATCGTTAGAATTTTACGATAGCACAAACGTTTGCATAGTTACAGTAAAACAAATTGCGCTGCTGACAATGTGTGGTCAGCGATACGCTCGCTATTAAAGGGTTCAATTTGATTCATGTTGTCTCTTTTTTGTCCAGTTTTTCCTTGTTTTAAGGAAACACCACAGTCTGAAAGTGGTTACATTAACAAGCCACTTTTTAAGAATTCTGTTCCTCTTAAAACATGGACATTTAAAGTAAACGTAAGAATATTTGGTCTCTGGTGGAGCTGTGTTTGCTGTGTTTGCTGTGTTTGCTGTGTTTCAGATTCCTCCTGCTGTGTGATGAGCAGAGTGACGAACGGCCGCCCATCACCTCGTGTCCAGGAGTTACGACTCAGCATTTCCTATCCATCACGGCCAAGGTCGGCCAAGTGTCGACGGCCGGAGTGAACACGAGTGTTTGATGCACATGAGCTGGAAACATCAGCGACCGTTTACCTTGATTCACGCCATCAACTGTATCTGCTGCATCAGGAGCCTGGAGAAAGAGATTTAATGTGTGTGTGTGTGTGATAACATGTACGGTTCATTCCGTCCCAGGCTCTAAAAACATCATCATGTATGCGACATTTTTAGAGCTTAATTTAAAAATGGTTGGGAATCAGAAAACGCATTTTCCATAGGTCCTTAAAATCCTTGAAAGTTTGTGAAATTGAAAAAAGAAGTTCAAGTGTTTCCCACAGAGAAATGTTGTTCAATAACAACTTCACTTCTTTCTTGCACAAAACTCAAGCACTTTCAAGGACCCATGTCTTTATATGGTCATTTACAAAAACTTTCATGGGCATTGAATAATTATTTTTTTCAAATTCACAAACTTTCAGGGATTTCAAGGAGGCTTCCCAGGGGTCCTTATATTTTAAAAGTAGCTGCCCAGGGATCCTTAAAATCCTTGAAAGTTTTTGAATTTGAAAATGAAAATCACCCTCAACAGAAACGTCTCCCTTCACTAATGTGCCCTCCAGGATTCCCATAGGTCCTTGAAATCCTTAAAAAAATGCTTTCAACCCGAATGAAAATGTTTTTGAAAGTGCTTGAAGTTCAATATTTAGATAAGATTCAGGACTGCTCCAAACGTCAACAATAATGACAACGCTGTACTTCTCTTTTCGTATCATACACTAAGTACTGCCCCCTAGTGGTGTCTGTGGACCAGTGACTGTATTTATGTATAACACACTCCATTCATGCGTTTGTCAAATTAGCTAAATTAGCTGTACGAGTGTTCAGTGTTAACTGTCTCGTCTGATAACAATAAAACAAAAATAAAGCGTTTATTTATTTATTCAAATAAACACGGGTTTATTTAGTAAAAAAGAATAAAGAACATTCAGATTCCTTCTCATGAGGACAGGAAATAAACCAACAGCACAAACCATTATGTGTTCATTTGTCTCCACCTGCTGGTGAACATGGAGAACTGCTCAGGCAGAGAGTGTGTGTGTGGACACATTTTTGATATCACACTATCTTAATGAGGACAGTTGACGTTGTGAGGACATTTTGTTTGGTCCTCATAACTTTAAAGAGTTTTTTGAGGGTTAAGAGTTTTAGGGTTAGGGTTGCAAGTAGACTTAAATTAGTTTAAGGTTATGGGTAGGCATTTAGAAGTGGAGTGAGTGTGTGTGTGTGTGTGTGTGTGTGTGTGTGTGTGTGTGTGTGTGTGTTGGTAATGAAGTGATCTCAAACACCTGTGCGAGCTCACTGATGAAGCCCTCAAACAAACAAAAAGTGTTCAGGTTTGGAAACCTTTTGTGCTGAGTCATTCTATTGTTCTGTTGTCATACACAACCTGCATTTTATCAAATAGTTTTATTTTTATTTCTCTCATCAGCAGCAGCAGCAGCAGCAAGACACTCATTACTGAACACAAGCATGTAAGACGTGTGAATGTAATGTGGAAATAAAATAAGGTAAGAGACTTTTAAATATCTTTTACTTAATCTTTATTAAATAAGAAGTTGTGAGTCATTAATCAAACATGTATTTTAAATTTTAAAATAATATGAGGTGTTACAGAAATCACAATGAAATACTATTTTTCTGCACTAATTTGCTCTTGTTCATGGTTTATAATGTGAACTGAGTCACAAAGCTCTTTTTTTGTGATTGGTAATTATCAGACACTTTGTGTCATTTTCTAAACTCACTCACTCTCCCACACCGATTTCCTCCAATTATTCTTTTGTAAAGTCATATTTTCACAGTACCTCATACATAAGCACAAATACCAATGTAATTAATTATTTTTAACATCTAAAAATGTTATAAAGCAACACATTTTTTCTCTCTGTTTTTTATGTTAATGATTATTCCGTCGGTGGCTCTGTGTCTCAGGTCACGAGACCCCGGCTGATACTATGAGCATAACCTCTGCCCTTCAGTGCACAATAAAGTTAACGCACAGGTCATTGCTCCGTGTCCGACGACGTGGATCTTTAAACCGCGGGAAATCATTTTTTTTTAATTCTGTATTTGTGAGATTATATTTTCACCATATGACGGAAGCAGAATCTCACTCAACAGGAACATTTCATCTCAGAAGATTCTGTTATCGTGTCTCCAAATATTAAATGTCTTCTTGAAAGTGAACTTTACCCTGGAGCTGAGAAAAAAGAAGGGTTTTCCACACTATCAAAGGTCAAGATGGTAGTAACAGGCAATAAAACAATAACGATCATTATCACAATATAAAATTTATTTTTCTATAGCAACATAACACAAGTCCAATTATACACCAATCAACCATAACATTAAAAAACTGATTGTACTGTTATGACAGATGTGTTGATTTAAAGACACAAGCAGAATTGGTCAAATTACAGTAAAATAAATGATTCATCACATCCAGAAACAAAAAAGTAAACCTTTATACATGTTAGTGGTTTTGCTGTTGTCACATCCTTTATGAAATACGGATTGTGTATATTAAACTGTGAGAATACGCTTCTGAAAGACTTTAAACCTTATATATAAATAAAAACCTCGACTTTATGAAAAATCGCAGGGTGTGTGTGTGTGTGTTTAAATTATACATAAACAAATATATAAATATGTATAATGTTAAACACTTCATGTATCTCATCATTGGTCACTTTGACCAAAAACTTTGAGACACACGGGAGCTAACATACGACTGAAGACACACGCGAGCTAACATACGACTGAAGACACACGGGAGCTAACATACGACTGAAGACACGCGCAAGCTAACATACGACTGAAGACACACGGGAGCTAACATACGACTGAAGACACACGCAAGCTAACATACGACTGAAGACACGCGCAAGCTAACATACGACTGAAGACACGCGCAAGCTAACATACGACTGAAGACACACGGGAGCTAACATACGACTGAAGACACACGGGAGCTAACATACGACTGAAGACACACGCAAGTTAACATACGACTGAAGACACACGCAAGCTAACATACGACTGAAGACACACGCAAGCTAACATATGACTGAAGACACACACGAGCTAACATACGACTGAAGACACACAGGAGCTAACATACGACTGAAGACACACACAAGCTAACATACGACTGAAGACACACGCAAGCTAACATACGACTGAAGACACACGCGAGCTAACATACGACTAAAGACACACGCAAGCTAACATATGACTGAAGACACACACGAGCTAACATACGACTGAAGACACACGCGAGCTAACATACGACTGAAGACACGGGAGCTAACATACGACTAAAGACACACGCAAGCTAACATATGACTGAAGACACATACGAGCTAACATACGACTAAAGACACACGGGAGCTAACATACGACTGAAGACACACGCAAGCTAACATACGACTGAAGACACACGCGAGCTAACATACGACTGAAGACACACGCGAGCTAACATACGACTGAAGACACACAGGAGCTAACATACGACTGAAGACACACGGGAGCTAACATACGACTGAAGACACACGCAAGCTAACATACGACTGAAGACACGCGCAAGCTAACATACGACTGAAGACACGCGCAAGCTAACATACGACTGAAGACACACGGGAGCTAACATACGACTGAAGACACACGGGAGCTAACATACGACTGAAGACACACGCAAGTTAACATACGACTGAAGACACACGCAAGCTAACATACGACTGAAGACACACGCAAGCTAACATATGACTGAAGACACACACGAGCTAACATACGACTGAAGACACACAGGAGCTAACATACGACTGAAGACACACAGGAGCTAACATACGACTGAAGACACACACAAGCTAACATACGACTGAAGACACACGCAAGCTAACATACGACTGAAGACACACGCGAGCTAACATACGACTAAAGACACACGCAAGCTAACATATGACTGAAGACACACACGAGCTAACATACGACTGAAGACACACGCGAGCTAACATACGACTGAAGACACGGGAGCTAACATACGACTAAAGACACACGCAAGCTAACATACGACTGAAGACACATACGAGCTAACATACGACTAAAGACACACGGGAGCTAACATACGACTGAAGACACACGCAAGCTAACATACGACTGAAGACACACGCGAGCTAACATACGACTGAAGACACACGCGAGCTAACATACGACTGAAGTCACACGCGAGCTAACATACGACTGAAGACACACAGGAGCTAACATACGACTGAAGACACACACAAGCTAACATACGACTGAAGACACACGCAAGCTAACATACGACTGAAGAAACACGCAAGCTAACATACGACTGAAGACACACGCGAGCTAACATACGACTAAAGACACACGCAAGCTAACATATGACTGAAGACACACACGAGCTAACATACGACTGAAGACACACGCGAGCTAACATACGACTGAAGACACGGGAGCTAACATACGACTAAAGACACACGCAAGCTAACATATGACTGAAGACACATACGAGCTAACATACGACTAAAGACACACGGGAGCTAACATACGACTGAAGACACACGCAAGCTAACATACGACTGAAGACACACGCGAGCTAACATACGACTGAAGACACACGCGAGCTAACATACGACTGAAGACACACAGGAGCTAACATACGACTGAAGACACACGGGAGCTAACATACGACTGAAGACACACGCAAGCTAACATACGACTGAAGACACGCGCAAGCTAACATACGACTGAAGACACGCGCAAGCTAACATACGACTGAAGACACACGGGAGCTAACATACGACTGAAGACACACGGGAGCTAACATACGACTGAAGACACACGCAAGTTAACATACGACTGAAGACACACGCAAGCTAACATACGACTGAAGACACACGCAAGCTAACATATGACTGAAGACACACACGAGCTAACATACGACTGAAGACACACAGGAGCTAACATACGACTGAAGACACACAGGAGCTAACATACGACTGAAGACACACACAAGCTAACATACGACTGAAGACACACGCAAGCTAACATACGACTGAAGACACACGCGAGCTAACATACGACTAAAGACACACGCAAGCTAACATATGACTGAAGACACACACGAGCTAACATACGACTGAAGACACACGCGAGCTAACATACGACTGAAGACACGGGAGCTAACATACGACTAAAGACACACGCAAGCTAACATACGACTGAAGACACATACGAGCTAACATACGACTAAAGACACACGGGAGCTAACATACGACTGAAGACACACGCAAGCTAACATACGACTGAAGACACACGCGAGCTAACATACGACTGAAGACACACGCGAGCTAACATACGACTGAAGTCACACGCGAGCTAACATACGACTGAAGACACACAGGAGCTAACATACGACTGAAGACACACACAAGCTAACATACGACTGAAGACACACGCAAGCTAACATACGACTGAAGAAACACGCAAGCTAACATACGACTGAAGTCGCACGCGAGCTAACATACGACTGAAGACACACGCAAGCTAACATACGACTGAAGACACACGCGAGCTAACATACGACTGAAGACAGACGCGAGCTAACATACGACTGAAGTCACACGCGAGCTAACATACGACTGAAGACACACAGGAGCTAACATACGACTGAAGACACACACAAGCTAACATACGACTGAAGACACACGCAAGCTAACATACGACTGAAGAAACACGCAAGCTAACATACGACTGAAGTCGCACGCGAGCTAACATACGACTGAAGACACACGCAAGCTAACTTTTTTTTTTAAACATAATCGTATAACGTAGCAAAGTGAAAAAAAGTTCCAGGGAAACAAAACAGAAGAGTTTTCAAAAAGACAGCTTCTAGCTGTCGCTTCTCTGTCATCATCGTGTTAAGCCCGCCCTAGTTTGTGATTGGTTGGCCAAAATGGCATCCATGCTAGACGTATAACTGGCAGATTAAGGAAACATTCATTATTTTCATTTTCATCTACAGTCTACAGTCTGCACACAGCAAAAACAGCCAAATATTTTTTAAATAGATTTAAATTCTCGTTTCAAAAAAATAATCTGCCAGTGGGGTAAACAAATTTTCTTTAGCTAGACCTAGCTTGTAAACGTAGCCACTTACAGGCTATGATGACGAGGAAAAACTGGGGAAAAAACCTAGAGAAAACCAAAATGAAGAATTTATACATTAGAATTTTGCATGTTTTGCAAAATTGTTTGCACACACATTTATCTGTGATCTGTTTTCAACACATAATTCATACATTTAAATGAGTTTACGAAATGAGGCTTATTTCACCTTCTTGAGAATCCATTTTTGCTGCACAAACATACTTTAAATACCTGAAGTCCCTTTAAACTGCACCTTGACACTGCAAGGAGCAAAGAAGACAAACGTTTCATCACATCTCGTTGTTTCACGGAACCATGACACCTCAGCAGGGGCGGGACAGTCTCGCCGCCTTTGAGAGACAGAACCAGTTTGGATGAGTAACAGCTGAGTTTTATGGTTTTATGGGTCACAGCTCAGCGTAAAAGAAAAAAGAAAATCTGCAGTGAACGCCCCTGGCAACAAGACACTGTGACCTTCTGTCGACTGTGCCAACATGGCAGGCAGGTGGGTGGCATCCACTCGACGCCCCCTGCAGCCGATGACTGTCATGTGACATCACAAAAAATCTCATAAAAGAAACTTCCAATTCAATTCAATTTGATTTTATATGTATACATTATACAAATAAAATCAGACAACATGATGGAGAGCAGAGAGACGCTGTTTATGAGCAACAATGTGTCACCTAAACAATCACAAGTAAGTAATCAAAAGTATTTTGATTGGTGTGTGTGGGCGAGGGCACGTTGAAACGCAGTGATCCAAAGGTCAAAGGTAAGACTCAGCTAATTTTTCCACACTGTGTGGGTCTCTTGAAGTCACACGGGGTGAGAGTACTGCATCAAACCAAATGGGGTTAGTCAATAATTAACCGAGTCAATCGTAAGAAAAGTGCCTCTTTGTGGGCGCCTTCGCCGTGCCACACTTCGAGTCTGAGCTGGAGCTCGTCGTAAAGATCCCAGGGTCAAGGTCAAAGCCGGGGAGATTGTTGGAACCAATTATATCACACGAAAGTCATAAAGTTACTGCACAGGAGCCGAGCGCGTGGGCACGAGCAATAACAGCCCAAATTATCAGTGTCTTAACACTTTGAATCAATAACCTGCCAACATCATCATTACTAACCATCAATATTACACCTTGTCACACATCAAATGCTAATAGTGATTTATTTGTGGGAATGCCGAGTCAGCGTTCACACTCTTGTTCTACATTCTTTGTTATTATTGTTATTGTTATTATACATTCTATCAAACACAGCAAAGAGGATCCAGGTTTTACTGGGATTCAGGTCAACTGGACACTCAGGAGTGAATGGTTGTTTGACCATGTGATGGTTCAGTTTGGTTCACTATCGTACCAACATAACCACCCCCAACGGTTCCATTCTTTGGCACCCTTCACTTGGGGAACCATAGTAAAATGGTAAACAGCCCATGGAAGTCGAGGGTACGGAGCTCTGGAGGTGACATAGACAGGTTTGTTTTAGCGCGCGTAAGATAATAAGTCGCACTTTACTATCTCACACACGCACTTTAGTATCTTGTGCGTGCGACTTAGTAAAGTGCGAGTGTGACTTATTATCTCGCGTGTGCGAGTTAAAGCTAACGTGCGAGTTACAAAGCGTGCACACGCTTTACTAAGTTGCATGCACGTTTAGTATCTTGTGCGTGTGACTTAGTAAAGTGCGAGTGTGACTTATTATCTCGCGCATGCGCTTAACTAAAGCGTACGTGCGAGTTATAAAGCGTGCACACGTTTTACTAAGTTGCACGCACGCTTTAGTATCTTGTGCGTGCGAGATAATAGGTCGCACGCGTCACACGCACTTTACATTCTCGCATGCACAACTTAGTAAAGCGCCCGCAGTAGGACAGCCCATAACTGGAAGGTCACTGGTTCAATCCCAGGATGGGCCAAGGGCTGGGTGCTTCTGAGCAAGGCACCCAATCCCCCGCTGCTCCTGCGCCTGTCTTGTGTGCAGAGGACAAATTCACTATCACTAATGTGCAAAACTGATCTTTACTCTATTCTCATACAAAGTCTTGTTGAGACAAACAGACACAAACCGAGCATGGACTTCCTCCATTGTCCTCCGATGTCATCGCTCGCCGACCAAGAAAAAGTTCTGTTCTCAGTCGAAACACAATACCATTCTGTACCAAACCAGACCGAGCGATGATGGATTGGCTTCAGCAAATCAATGGCTGAATGGAATATAGTAACATTAGGACTGGATCTGGATCCTGGAGTCACAGGTACCTGCAGAACCAGGGTAGAAAGGTTATTAGTAGTAGTAGTATGCAGAATTTTACCCTAATTTAACAGCTTCAGTCATTGGGATGATTCAATGATGTAAACATCAGAACAGCTGTTTACCAATGATGGGAATTCAAATGAAATGGACTTGGCCTTAGACTTGGACTTGGACTTGGACTTGGACTTGGTCATGGACATGGACATGGACATGGACTTGGACTTGGCTCCAGGACTTGTGTTTGCTGGGGAAGGGCGGAGCGTCAGTGGTGAGTTTTTACAACAGTACTCCCGAACTGTAGGGGGAGCAGAAGGCTAAAAGGCAACAGAGTTAAAGTTTGGCTTTCGAAGGTCTGGATCTGGATCTGGAGAGAGAGGAAAAAGTAGGACAGAGAAAGATGAAGTCACATGTCATAATGTGACCTGCATTCAAAGATTATGAGGGAGTGAGTGTGAGTGAACACATAAGTTCCCTCAGTGGTTCAGGTCTACAGCAGCAGAACCAGGTTCCCCTGAACCATTTAAATGATTTAATAATAGATTTTAAAAGTGTTTGAGTCACTTTTGCTTTAAGGCTTCACAGCTGGTTTTGTGCCAACAGCAACTCTGTGAACTCTCTGTCATAAGTACAACATTAAATGTGTTGTGATTATTTTACTGCAGTCACTGCAACACAATCCTGGATTAATCATTCACTCTCTCTCACACACACACACACACACACACACACTCACACATAATGGTGATGTGCTGTCAGAGTCGTAGTTCAGTGAAATCTCACTCTATCTCTCTCTCATTTAACTCTTATTTAGTAAAACTAAATAAGAGTTAAATGTTTGTATGGATGAATAATCTGACAAGCTGTAAATCTGTGTGTGTGTGTGTGTGTGTGTGTGATGTTCTGGCATAACACACACACTGTAGTGAGCAGAAATCCTCATGGAGACCAAAACCTGGTCCTAACCTCTGTTCTGAGGAACTGTGATAAGTTTTTAATTTAACTTTAGTCTGTTATCATTTATTTATTTTTTGTGCTCACAAAATATTTTTTGAATTGAATTTTTTTGTAAACTTTTATTTTGTTAAATGATTCTTTAAAGAAGTCACGTTTGTATTAAGTTTTCATGAATGTTTCCAATAAATAAGGAAAAAAATAAACGTCCTTGTTATTATTCTGTGTGTTATTGTTAAATGTATATATGTATATATGTATATATATATATATATATATATACATATACATATACATATACATATATACAGATATATGTGTTTCTTATTTTAAGAGTAATAAAATAATAATAAAATAAAATAGTAATAAATAAAAACTGCATCAGAAAATGTACACATGTTTTATTTAGCACATTATTATAAATTCAACTTTGTGCAAATCATATCTGTTGCCTGATTTTGGACGATTGATCGACGGATTTTACTCAGTTTTTTTTTCTAAAGAAAGTATGAAATCATATTTGATTTATTCCCTGTAGGACTGTTATATACAGTGTGTGTGTGTGTATAAATTATGTCACATTGTTTTTCCACATGAAGAAAAAAATGATGAAAAAAATGTTTCATCTTCAGCCACCAGGGGGCAGCAGCTTTGATTCTACCTGCGACTCTTCTGTGTGTGATACTGTTTAATCACCTTTTATTTATGATCCTTCTACAGTCAATAACGTGTCATTTATTTATGGTTATTAGGGTATGATATAATATAATGTTGATAAACATTTTAGTCTAATCTAATCTAATCTAATCTCATTTAAATAATCTATCAATTATTATTATTGTTATTATTGTTGTTGTTGTTATAACAACAACAACAACAGCAATAATAGTAACAATAACAATAATAATAATAATAATTATTATTATTATTATAATAATAAATCCATCGATGATGATGATGGTGGTGACAGGTTCACTGCAGTCACTCTGTGATCTGCACATGTGAACACGACCTTTGTCCTGTGTGTGTGTGTGTGTGTGTGTGTCCTCACGCGTTATAAAAGCAGCAGCTCTCTCTCTCTCTCTCTCAGCAGCAGCAGGTGAAGCAGCAACAGGTGAGTCCGTCCTCGCGCTCCCGTGCTGCAGGTGCGTTCACGGTCATCACGGTGAAACCCGGAAAAAAACTCTTTAGGTTTTATTTCATTTTAAACTGAGTTCATTGATAATATGACGCCGTATTTTCCTGTGTTTTATTGTGAGATGATTACAGGTGAATAACTAACACAGAGAACTCCTGTAAAGTGGTTTAATTTTGTGTAATTATACTGCATTTGGACAGAAAATATACTGCAGATCACAGTAATATGTGGGATAACTGCAGTTACAATTAAACACCTGTCAATTAAAATATTTTTGCACTGTAGATTATTATTGATGTTTTTCTTTGCGTTATTAGTATCTACTTTTATCTTGTACAAATTTAGACATCGATTGTCTCTCTAGATGCAGCAGTCCCAAAAGTTTGGGTCGGGACCCACAGATGGAGCGTGGGCATTGTTTTTTGGTCCCTCAAAAATGAATAAAATCCAACCTTTTAGTTGAGATTTAAAATGATATGTTTTTAAATAAGGTTGTTATTCATCTCTTGGAAATTATTTGTTTATAAATTATATATATAATTATATATTATTTGTTTATATATTGGGAAACCAAAATCAGTGCTGTCAAGGAAATTAGATGAAAATGATTAAAGAATCAGTAAATAAAGACAAGCAAACTTGACTTAAAACAACTACAGTCAGATTTAAAGATTTCATAAAAAATTTCCATTAAAGGGACATAAAACAGTAAGAACAATAAAATAATAAAAAAATTAAGTCACCAAGAATTGTGAAAATCAATTTTCTTTTTAATTTTCTGTACTTTATTATTTTTTGTGTGAATTTTGTGGAAATTGGAGAATTTAATTAAAACTTCAATAATTTTCCTCAACACATTTAGTTTTTCTCTCTCTAAATTTAAAAAGTCTATTTTTTATTTATCTTTTGCAGTGAACCATGGCTCCAAGACCAGAGGTGAACACTGGCTCCTCCCATAATACAGGTAAATAGTTTCTCTCTAATGTTGTGGGGTTTGTGTCGCGTTACTTGTATTACGGCTCATGTGGAGGCTAATGCTAAAGCTAACCAACATTTGTTGATTATTGTTGATTATTCTGGCTCTGTCTCGTCAGACTACGAGACATGACAGAGGGAGCGTTTGTGTGTATACACCAGCACAACAGCTGTTTGCGATCATCTTGCTTTACTCGCGCAGTGTTGCTGTTGCCTCTATCTGTTTTTAAACTTCTCCATCGTCTTTTTCTACGTCAGACAACAGAGATAAAGAGCACAAGGAAATCCCCCCGGCGTACTCCACCGTGGACCTGGTGCACGATGATCCGGATGCAGATCCATGGACTATTCCCGAGCTCAAAGACACTGGGGTCAAGTGGTCAGGTGAGGCAACTGCGTGAGCGGGAGAATATTGTTACAATCTTTTTATTTTTTACATCAGTGACTGGAAAATGCTGCCAATTTGTTTGTAAGTGCCACAAGGCGGAGCCTGTGATTTATAATGAACTTATTTACACTGCGTTCCATTTCCATCGGAAGTCGGGACTGGGTCACAAAGACAAACATATCTCAGGCTTGCCATGGTTAGTAATAACACTGTACTCACACAAACAGTGTAGCAACACGTTAAAAAATAAACTTTTGAACTTTACTGTTAAACATGTTTGACAGAAGTGAAGTTTTACAGAGTTCTTACAGTGACAGCACTCTTGGAATCCTAACTCCACGTACGTGCGATTGCGCCGACTTTCCAAGTTCAGGGGGCAAAGAACGCTCCCTGACCTCGGAAATTCCGAGGTCATTCCGAGGTCACTGTGTTTCGACTGCAAGTGGAACACAGTGTCAGATTAGATGTAGAAATAATGCAGCTCAAAATGCCTTACAATTTGTTTTCTTAGTCACATGTTTGTAAAATTTCAGTTTTTATTCAAATAAGTTGTGTTTTTTTGTAAAAAAAAAAAGAAAAAGAAAAAAAAAGACCAACTTTTGCTCTAAAATTTTAGAAAAACATAAAAAATCACACACTTTGCACATTTTTTTAAAATTTTCTAAGATTTCTAAAGGCTTCCAGACGTGGACAAAATGAGGGTTAAATACGCTCATAAATTCTCGCTTGTTTATGTGTACGAATCTAAAATACTAAAGTTCATTTCTGTGGTACGTTCAAAAACAATGATGTCAAAAACCATACCATAAATCACCTTCATATGAAATGTGATGTCGTGACCGTGTTCACAGATCTGGACACAAAGGGAAAGATCATGCGAGTGCTCACAGGCATCGTGAAGCTGGTTCTGCTGCTCGGACTCCTCTACCTGTTCATCTGCTCCCTCGACATCCTCAGCTCAGCGTTCCAGCTCGTCGGAGGTGAAGAGACACTTATTACAATTATTCATATCTGACACTCGCGGCATGAGCTGTGGAACTATTTTTACCTGTTCACGTCTGCTCAGACCAACAAAGTGCTGCTTATGTAATGTGTATGATGGTGTGTTTTTAACCTGGCGTGTGTGTGTGTGTGTGTGTAGGTAAAGCTGCAGGTGACATCTTCCAGGACAATGTGGTGTTGTCGAACCCTGTGGCCGGACTGGTGATCGGTGTGTTAGTCACCGTGCTGGTGCAGAGCTCCAGTACCTCCTCCTCTATTGTGGTCAGCATGGTATCCTCTGGACGTAAGTATTTATATATGTATATATATATATATATATATATATGTGTATGTATGTAGGTAGACAAAGAGATGGACATACACACACACACTTCTTGAATCTTTCAAATCAAATCAACAGTTTATTTAGAAAAGCGTCACAGAAACACTTTGTCAGTGCAGAGAAAGAAAAGCGTAATAAATCTCTGACAGAACCAGACTCAAAGATCTGCCTCGGCTGGTTGTGGTGAAAGGACAAAAAACATTTATTCACCAGACAAAAAGGACAAAGATGTTTTTCTCTTATAGAGGACTTGATGCTCACACACATTCAGCAGCAGTTCCTGCCCTTTCTGGAAATACTTTTTAATTCACCCTTTAATTCACAACAGTACTACTACTAACAATGATGATGATGATGATGATGATGATACCTATGCTCTGGTAAAGTAGCTATTTGCCCTCTGCAGGTTGCATATCTGTCTAGTTGATAAGTGAATCAATCCAGGTCATTCACTCCCTGACCGAGTTAGTTTCACCTGAGCCAAGGTGTGAGTGAGGGTCATAAGCACGATAATGACAAAGGAATGTCATTTAAGTGATTGTTTAACTTTGGTGAAGGTATTGAAGCGCAGTGAAAATCACGTCTGCCTGATTTTATCTTCTTAACAAAAGTCCACATCAGTTTAAGTCTGCGAAGTCTTAAGAACACGTTCACGTCTTTATCTCACTGTTACACAGACGTCTGTAAACCACTCACTCTCCCACACCAAAGTCCAGAGAGAAAATCAGTGATTTTAGCTGCTGCTCCTTTGCTGCCTCGTGTGGTCACTTTGATTCAAGATTCAAGATTCAAAGTGTTTATTGTCATATGCACAGTAAAGAAACACGTTTCCCTGTACAATGAAATTCTTACTTTGCTGTCCACTCAAAAAACACCAGCATAAAGTAAAAAAGTAAAAAAAAGTAATAAAAAAAAAGAGATGCTTTTGTAAAAAAAAGTATAAATATACATAAGAATAATATAAATATTACAAGAGACTAAAATAAAATAAAAATAACATATATGCATAAAATAAGTGTAAAAATATGAACTGTACATAAAATGAACACAGATTTAAAGTGGCACACAGATTTAAAGTGACAATGTTTCAGGTTTTAAAGTGACGGTAACAGATTAAAGTGACAGTGTAACCAGGTGACAGGATTATTGTAGTCCCGTTCAGCTGTTGAGGATTCTGATGGCAGTGGGGTAAAAAGAGTTCTTTAGACGGGTTGTCCTGCATTTGGCACTCCTGTACCTCCGTCCTGAGGGCAGGAGTGTAAACAGTCCATGTTGTGGGTGGGTGCTGTCTTTGATGATGGTGGCAGCTCTCCTGTGGACTCTGCGGTGGTAGATGCTGTGCAGTGAGGGCAGTGGGGACCTGGTGATCCTCTCAGCTGTCTTTACCACTCTCTGCAGGCGTTTGCGGTCCATGGCTGTAGTGCTGCCGTACCACGCGCTGATGCAGTTGGTCAGACTGCTCTCCACGACACAGCTGTAGAAGTTGCTGAGGATCTTTGTCGACATGCCAAACTTCCTCAGCCTCCTCAGAAAATACAACCGTTGCTGTGCTTTCTTGAGCAGCTGTGTTGTGTTTGTGGTCCATGTGAAGTCCTCAGTGATGTGGACCCCGAGGTACTTAAAGCTGCTCACCCGTTCCACTTCAAGATCCCGGATAAACAGTGGTTGGTGAGGTCTCCTCTCCTTCCTCATGTCCACTATCATCTCCTTCGTCTTGTCTGTGTTTAGGGTGAGGTTGTTGTCCTCGCACCAAGAAACCAGACTGTCCACCTCCGTCCTGTAGGCCGCTTCGTCCGCCGCAGTGATGCATCCTATCACTGCAGTGTCGTCCGCAAACTTCAGGATGATGTTGTCTTTATGGGAGGCGACACAGTCATGTGTGAACAGGGTGTAGAGGATGGGGCTGAGGACACATCCTTGTGGAGTGCCAATGTTTGTGATAATGCTGGCTGATGTTTTATTGCCAATCCTGACAGTCTGGGGTCTGCCAGTCAGGAAGTCAAGGAGCCAGTCGCAGAGGGTGGGGTGAATGCCAAGGGTGGACAGCTTGTGGGTGAGTTTGTAGGGGATGACCGTGTTGAAGGCGGAGCTGTAGTCTACAAAGAGTATCCTGATGTAGGACTCCTTGTTTTCCAGGTGGGACAGGGAGTGGTGGAGGACAGCTGTGATGGCGTCGGTGGTGGACCTGTTGGGTCGGTAGGCGTACTGCAGGGGGTCCAGTGAATCCGGGATGCTGCTCTGAATGTGCGCCAGCACCACTCTCTCGAAACACTTCATTATGATAGGAGTGAGTGCTACTGGTCTGTAGTCATTCAGGCAAGTGGGTGGGCTCTTCTTGGGGAGGGGGACGATGGTTGTTGTTTTGAAGCAGGAGGGAACGGTGCTCTGGTTTAGGGAGAGGTTGAATATGGATGTGAAGACATCAGCCAGCTCGTTAGCACATGCTCTGAGTGCACGGCCAGGGATGTTGTCTGGTCCTGCTGCCTTGTGGGGGTTGATTTTCTTCAGGACTTTGTGGACCTGACCTGAAGAGACTGTTGGTGGTGGTGAGGGGGGTCCAGTGGTCCAGGTGTGTGTGTGTGTCCCTGTGTTTGTTGTAGCCTCAAAGCGGGTGTAGAAAGTGTTGAGGTCGTCTGGCAGGTTGTCTGTGGAACTGATGTTGCTGGTGGTGGTCTTGTGGTCTGTGATGTGCTGCAGGCCCCTCCACATCCGCCCAGAGTCAGCAGTGGAATAGAAGCTGTCCAGCTTCTCTCTGTACTGCCTCTTTGCCGCTGTGATGGCGTGTCTCAGTCTGTACTTGGCGGTTTTGTACTCAGCTTCGCTGCCTGATTTAAATGCAGTGGAGCGAGCACGCAGCATGCTTCGTACCTGAGTGTTTACCCAGGGCTTCTGGTTGGGGAACTTCCTGACATGTATGGTGGGCACGATGTTGTCAACACACGTGCTGATGTACCCAGTCACATACTCAGCGTAGTCCTGTACACTGACAGAGGAGTCCTCCAGAGTGGCTGCAGCTTTAAAAACTGCAGCCACTCTGTGTCACTGAGGTCAATCTGAATGTTGAACTTCAAACACTGAAGTGACAAAATAAGACATTTGAACTGAGTGATGGAGGCAGCAGTGGTGATCATCCCCTCACAACAAACACACAGTAGCCAGTGAGCGAGAGACCCACAGCAACTCTGACACAACTCACACAACACAGACTCTGCCAATCTGATGACAGAGATTATCATATCAATGGCACAGTTTAAAATCTCACAATATCAAATACTCAAGATCGAAACAACAACATGACAACAACAATAACAACAATAACGCACGACTCATGGCATGAACGACGCACACACACACACACACACACACACACACACACACACGTATCACCAGGCATCACAGACACAACCAGTTATTCACATACATCTACACCATGTGTCCACAGAGGAAACTGTGCTCATCAAATGAAAACTGTGGACATTTCATTGGGGACAACTTTGAATTTATTAAATTTTTGACACAGGAAAACATAAAAGCTTATAATCCTCCCCTGCACAGCAGCGCCCCCTGGTGGGGCACGGGCAGACGCCACTACTCATGTGTGTGTGTGTGATGATAAATCAGTGATTTTCTTTATGGACTTTGGTGCAGGAGAGTGAGTGGTTAATAAACTGTTGGAAAAGATTAGCTCTAACGGTTTAACAGTGAGATAAAGCAGAGAGCACATTTGTTAAATTACTAGCACGATCAAACACAACCCAGATTACAAAGTTCATCGTTCAAAGTTATCTTTATTATCCCTGATGGTTAGTTTGTTATCAGGTGTTCAAACTATTTACTATTCTATAACTGTGTTATCAAAAGAAATATGCAGAGAATTCCTGGACTTCATCTAGACGTCGTTTATTTACTCCAGAAACTGATGTTTAATGTTTAGAAATGTTTAGAATTCAACCTTTTCTTCAGGTTTTTGAGATTTATCCTGAAACACTTGTGTGTGTGTGTGTGTGATGCATGTCTTTATCTTCAGTGCTGGATGTTCAGTCTGCAGTTCCCATCATCATGGGAGCCAATATCGGAACGTCTGTCACCAACACCATTGTCGCAATGATGCAGGCGGGAGATCGCAATGAGTTCCGCAGGTAAATTTAGAGCAAGTTGTTTTTTCTGTCACAAACAAAGAGAAAAAAGAATAAAAGTAAAAAATATGAATCATTAAAACTTGATGTCCAGGGCTTTTGCCGGAGCGACGGTTCACGACTTCTTCAACTGGCTCTCAGTGATCATTCTTCTCCCTCTGGAAGTGGCCACGGGCGTCTTATACAAACTCACGCAGCTCATCATCAAATCCTTCAACATCCAGAGCGGTGAGGACGCGCCCGACCTTCTCAAGGTCATCACAGACCCGCTCACAAAGTCCATCATCCAGGTACAATAACCTCAATGTCATTCTTATCTACATCTATATTTATCTCTACTGTATATATCATTGTATTTCCATCTTCTCGCCTCTCAGCTGGACAAATCTGTGATCAACGCCATCGCCACGGGCGACCCAGCAGCCAAAAACATGAGTCTGATCAAAATTTGGTGCAAGAAGAAAACTAACACGGTCTGACTTCTTTAAGGCTTTATCTCACTTTATCTCTCGCTCCATATTCATCTCATTTCTTTAGATTAGTTTTGAAATGTCCCAGAAATTGAGACTCGCAGATTCTCTCGAACGATGCAAAACAACTTTTCTTCTCTAACGTACTTTGATTTGAGTGCGTTTTAAAGAGAGTTTACGATTAGAATTTTAAGCAACTCCTTTTGACAGTTTCCACAATTCTTACAATTAAATGAATCGCGAGCCTTTGGTTTCGGATAATTGTGACTTTAAATATTAAATATGAAGCTATGTTTGTCCTGGTCAAAGCTCCGCCCACCTCCCCACCCCCAAATCTGAGCTTCTTGTTCTTCTGTTTTGTGTCTCAGGATTTCTACAATGTGACGGTGGAGAACTGCACCACCGGTGCCGTCTGCTGGGAGGAAGGAAACCAGACCTGGACCGAGAAGAACACGACCTGGATCGATTACCAACAGAAATGTAAGTGTGTCCAAAGAAGAAGTGGAATCATTTAGAAAAATACCTGCAGAGTGAAACATGAGCGAGTCTCCTCACAACAACGACCTCCTTCATTCATCCCGACAATCACTCCCCTCAGTCTTTTACGGTGACTCAGCGAATGCCCTCGTCTGACCCCGGAGTTCCTGCTCAATGGCTCCATTGACGAGGCTCGCTGAAGCGTCTCAGCGCAACATAACATGTTTTATTTCCTCAAAGAATTCTGCTCTCAGCCTGGTGCTGAGATTTAAAAGACACTTAATGTGACAAAAAAAAGGTTTTTATTATTATTCTTTTCTTGCTGTGAGCGTTTGCCGATGAGTTTTTGTTTAAACCAAAGTTTTTGGGGTATTTGTGTCAAGAAAAAGACTTCAGCCACTCCTCAAAAGACTCGCCTAATAAATTGATGGCAAAAATAAATGAAATTGCTCCTTTTTCTTGTCGTTTCCATCGGGAAACTGACGTTTACGCAGCCACACCAAACTCCATGGAGAACATCAGCAATTCTACATCACACACACAGGAGTTGTTGATCCACTGCTGCCTCCATCACTACGTTCAAATGTGTTAGTTTGTGTTTTCAGTGACGTTTGAAATGTTTTGTTCAGATTGACCTCAGTGACACAAAGTGACCACACGAGGCAGCAGAGGAGCAGCAGCTGCTGTGTTTTCTCTCTGGACTTTGGTGTGGGAGCGTGAGTGCTTTGCGAACATTCCTCTCTATTATTTTAGATTCTCCATCATCCGTAACCATAGTTACACATTTACCCAAACTGGATGGGATGCTGCCTCTTAATGAGATGAATGTATCACGGTGCTGCCCCCTGCTGCATGGCAGCGTGAAATGCACAAAGACTCTGAAATAGTAACAGAAAACATTTTGAATCTACTTTTTTTCTATTTTACTGGTGTTTGTGTGACGTTCACGCTCTCGTTTGCTCTGAAGTGACTCACACACAAGAGGCTATTCTTAGCTGCCAATAAAAGTGTTGACTCTGTCTTCTGAACGTCACTTTCAGGCCACCACATCTTCGCCAACTCTAATTTGCCGGACCTGGCGGTGGGCCTCATCCTCCTCGCCATGTCCCTGCTCGTCCTCTGCACCTGCCTCATCCTCATTGTCAAGCTGCTCAACTCCATGCTGAAGGGCCAGGTGGCCGTGATCATCAAGAAAGTGCTCAACACAGGTACGCGAGGGGCGGAACGCCTGTTTGACAGTCGGCACGTCAGCTGTGATGGTGATGCCCGATCTGTGGCTTCAGAGTCACCGTCCTGCTGTGTGATGAACAAACTCATGTAGTCATAATGTGAGCAGTCAGCCGTCAGGTTTATTGCTCACCTCCTGTGTTTTTGTTTGACCACACAGACTTCCCCTTCCCCTTCGCCTGGGTTACTGGCTACATTGCAATTGTGGTGGGAGCAGGGATGACCTTCATCGTTCAGAGCAGTTCAGTTTTCACTTCAGCTATAACTCCTCTCGTTGGTAAGATAAATAACATAAGATAAATGTATACATATGTATATCATTTAAAAGTAATCATTCCAGGACTTAAACTTTGTCACCCTCTCACCAGGTATCGGTGTCATTAGCCTGGAGCGAGCTTACCCTCTGACCCTGGGGTCAAACATCGGCACAACAACCACAGCTATACTTGCTGCTATGGCCGGTCCTGGAGAAACACTCGCCAATGCACTGCAGGTCAGATACACATTCAAGTTTGACTGCTAATAGCAGGGTGACACTTGGTCCTGTCCATTATTTTTGATCCAGTCCATTATTTTGGTTCAGTCCATTATTTTGGTTCAGTCCATTATTTTGATCCAGTCCACCATTTTCGATCCAGTCCATTATTTTGATCCAGTCCACCAATTTTGGTCGAGTCAATTTTTTGGTTCAGTCCACCATTTTACTCCTGGTCTCATTTTGATCTTGTCCACCATTTTGGTAGGTCCATTATTTTGGTCCAGTCCAGTATTTGGTTGAGTCCACCATTTTGGTCGAGTCCATTATTTTGATCCAGTCCACCAATTTTGGTCGAGTCCATTTTTTGGTTCAGTCCACCATTTTACTCCTGGTCTCATTTTGATCTTGTCCACCATTTTGGTAGGTCCATTATTTTGGTCCAGTCCAGTATTTGGTTGAGTCCACCATTTTGGTCGAGTCCATTATTTTGATCCAGTCCACCAATTTTGGTCGAGTCCATTTTTTGGTTCAGTCCACCATTTTACTCCTGTTCCCATTTTGATCTTGTCCACCATTTTTGGTTCGGTCCCTATGTTCCATCCCCAAAAATAGGGGGAAGTGAGTCAGTATTTTCAGAGGTGTGTTTGTGAAAACAGAAGCAATCAATCTCACATCACCAGATTACGGCCACTCAGTAGATCACAGGATAACAGATACTGTATAAATATACCAGAATAATGTAAAATAAATGGTGACCATGGTAAACAATATAGCTGTTTTTCTGTAACACTGATAAACTTCTTCTTCTTCTTCTCTCTAGATTGCACTTTGCCATTTCTTCTTCAACATCATGGGTATCTTACTGTGGTATCCCATCCCCTTCACACGAGTGCCCATCAGGTTAGCGAGAGGTTTGGGGAACTATACAGCAAGATTCCGCTGGTTCGCCGCCGTCTACCTCGTCCTGTGCTTCTTGGTTTTCCCTCTGGGAATCCTCGGCCTGTCGCTGGCCGGCTGGCAGGTCCTAGTTGGCGTTGGCGTCCCCTTCATCGTGTTGGTTATCTTTGTGATCATAATCAACGTGATGCAGTCTCGATGCCCCCGCTTCCTGCCCAAGTGCCTCCAGGACTGGGAGTTCTTGCCGCGCCCCCTGCACTCCCTGGAGCCGTGGGATGCCGTGGTGACGTCGTCGCTGGGCTTCTGTGGCAAACACTGCTGCTGCTGCTGCAAGCGCTGCTGCTGCAGGAAAGACGAGGACGAGAAGATCAGGAGGAACAGCACAAAGAGCCTGGAGATGTATGATAACCCCGCCATGTCCACGGACGAAGACGTGAGGGGGGCAAATAAAGGGACACACCTTTAATATCACTGTTAGTATCACTGTTTTTCAATGCAATAATGTATTTGTAACACACTTCTCAGGTTGTGGTTTGTCGATGATTCGCTTGGTGATATCTGATGCTCTCAACACTGGAGGATATTTTTCCATGAACCTGCTGTTTGTGGGCACATGACTTATTTAATGGTGTTTATTTTAAATTTATTGTTGAGACTCACTGTCTGCTAGGACTTTATCTATGGGTGGTTATGAATGTTAAGACTTATTTTTATATTTTTTATGACATACAGTATGCACAAGGCCTTTGGGTGGATGTTCAACTCTAAACTTTCAAATGTTTTTGTTTTCCTTCTCTATTTAAGATGATCAAGTGTTTGTAAATAAAAGAATTCCTTGTTTTTAAATTGCAGTTTGTGGCACTTTTATTCCAACCTGAGTTTAAGCTACAGCTAATGATGCTGATACCGCTGAGTTGACTTTTTAAGACTCAACATCGATCGTTGCGATTGTAATCATAGATAACAAACATTTTATATTTACACTTCACAATAGGAGAAACTATGAGTGGGTGTGTGAGCAGAAACGTGTTATTAATCAGTGAGAGTGAGCTAACTGTGATGCTACACCAGCTACATGCTGCGTTAGTTAGAGACTAACAATAAACCCCTTTTTCTTGTAGCTTGTAGCTCCACCTTAAGCCATGTTGGTCCACTTGTTGGTGTTTTTCAGTCTCTACGACGTCGCAAACAGTCCCACTCCACGTTTGTTTGTCAGATCCAAGATAGTTGAAATAGTTTGGTAAAATTATAAAGTGTGTGGTCCTGTGTCCTGATTAAAATATTAAAATTTTTTAACCTCTTTTATTTAGTTTGAGCTCTCCCACATTTTCTTTTAACTCCATTAAGATATAAAAACGTACATTTCTCAGTTTATTTGTGTGTGGCCCCTGCAAAAATGCAGTGGAAACCCCACACAGCCAAAGCCCCTGCAAAAGTGCTTTGAAAACCCCACACACCACCTCCCTCACAGCTTTGTGCTACACCAAACTTTCCAGTTTGGATCAGGAAAACCAGGTCAGAACAAGCGTTTAACTTGACTTATATTTAATAAAGTTATGAATGAAATGAACTTCAACGATAAATGATAAAACAGTGTTGACAGAGTTGATTTTGCAGACATTGGTACCACAAACATTGTTTATGGTAAATGTTTGTACTTTTTAGCTAGCGTGGTTTGTATCGCTGAACTATAGATTTGTGTTCCTGTGTTCCAGTTTCAGAGTTTGTGATTTGTTGAAACTTACATGGTTGTAATGTGAAGACATTGAATGATTTTACTGTTGACTATGAAACCCTGATTTATTTAGCTCGACGATTTCAGCCTTGAGCATGAGGTCTTTTGGTGAGTTATACAGCAACATACTGCTATCTGCTGCTTCCTGGTGGTAAATAATGACACACTATCTCGTCATGCTGAATGGGTGTTGATGTCTCAGGTTTAAGCTACAAAAACATGTCCAGTTGCCAAATTATTGTCCAGTATCACAGGATGTGGATGTAATTTGTCCACCTGAGAATATGAAGTGTTGCTGTTTCTGGGTTGTTGAGCATCCCTGTCTGTAATTGAACAGTGGGTGGTTCTGTGTTTTAAGACTTATTTTTATATTCTTATGAAGAAGTCTTTGGATCCATTTAAAATTCTGTTTATGTGTTTATGCTATTGTTTAAGTATGTTTTGTGAGGTTTAATGTAGCATTTAAATATTTTTTTTCTGTCTCTATTTTCAGGATGATAAAATATTTGTTATTAAGATAACTGCTTATATTTAGTTACAGTTTTGTCATATTTCTTTTTCATTTTTGTCACAGTATAGATTCTGTAGACTTTGCAGTTGGTATTATTTATACATTATTTTCCTCAGATTCTTTTGATTTTCAGCTCAGATAATGTATGAATTTCAGTTTATTAAGAATAAACCATTCCAGGAGCCAGTGGATTCCAGCTTTTTTATCTTATTGGCCTTTGAAACAGAAACTTTATGACTTTACTGAGATGCCAACAAAAGTTTAACTACTATGTCATTGGCACAAACCTGGGATGAACATTGGGGGTAAAGACACTACATTTTACAACGGAAAAAAACAAAATGAATGAAATGTGTGTTTATATACAGTATATATATATATATATATATATATATATATATATACGTGTGTGTGTGTGTGTATATATATATATATATATATATATATATATATATATACATGTATACGTGTGTGTGTGTATATATATATATATATATATATATATATATATATATATATATATATGTGTGTATGTATGTATACAGCTGAGCTGTCTTGATTTGTGTTTATGGTCTGCAGATATAATTTTCGGTTGCAAAGAATGAACAAATGTAGTGCAGATTTGTGTGTATGTGATGTTTGTCATGTTTGTAATGCACCTGTTGGTGGCGCCTCTGTGCACAACACAATCCAGGCAGCTCTTGAGTCAAGAAATCTTAAACTAACACTTTGTTGAACAGTTAAGACCAAGTCATTTGCAGATTGTAAAACAGACAGTGGTGACATGTCGTCTCTGACCTTGTCAGTCTAATCAGACTATCTGCTCCTCCCACCACCACCTCCACCATCTCCACCCACACTGCTGTGCCTGGACGCTGCCCTGCCTGTGTTTATGAGGTCCAGGAGAAACCATGAACTCTCCGATCAAAGGCAAACTTTAACCACATTGTTTATGATTTTATTTTATTGATTATATAATAAATAATAAGCTACGCAGGCGTCAGAACAATGTACAAACTCGACTAATTTACATAACTTTTGCACTGTTAAAAGAAATTCATCTTTTTCAAGCTCATAAGATTCTTGAAATGTTTGTACAGCAGGGAAGCAGCTTGAGAATTTCAAAAATCACAGATTGGTGCAGAAGAGTAAGCAGTTTTTCAAGGGTAATACGCGTTAGTGTGGTCCGTGTTGCGTAAATGGTGTTATTTGCCATATTTGCAGACTCTCATGGACGTACACGAGCGCGTCTACATATTGCGACTTCATGGATTGTACATGCTCCTTGTCGCACAGTGCTTTCCAGTTGGTGGCGTTCTTGATTTCGTAGAGACAGAAAAGAAAAAGATGGATGAACACACTGTTCAAAGAATACAATATGAGGGAAAATTAGAGTGAAATCTTGGTGAGAAATGACTGCATGAGAGTGAAATATAATGGGATTGAGTAAGAATGCGTGGATTGACTGTCTCACGCTGACCCTCGTTTTCCGCGCACGAGTAATTGTGAAGCAACTCTCTGCAGACACAGGAAGTCAGCGAGATAAAGCAGTGAGCATGTTTCTAAGACATAATCTGGCTTAGATTTTGTGAGGTGAGTCTTTTCTGACTGACATGTTTTTATTTATCAGCCTGTTTATGTCCCGTCTTCCACATTTTACTGTACCAGGAATTTAGCGTAAACAGTGGGCAAGAAGTGGACGGTTAACGTACAAGAAAGTAATATTACTACAAAAATGAATTGAAGCTGCAACAAAATACCACCAAACATTTATCAAGATGCACGTTCTTATCCCTCTGTGCGCCACCTACTGCTCATCTTAGTGAACTGCCAATATTTGCTTTACAGCAAGTTGATGTAAACGAAAAATATGCGCATTTTCTTTAATTCTTCTAAAAATTCAATAAGAATTTGCGACACTTGTTAATGGAGAGCAGCTCATACGACTTCAGAAACTCTTAACTGTGACTTTAACAGCTTTCACATGTGAATTGGGAGTTTATTTGTTATCTGAAATTCAGTTTCACCAGAAAAACCTGCCAGTAACGTTATCGTGTTGCGTTCACTATCACAACGTTGACATTTTGCATCAGGAGCTTCCACAAAGGTTTCACTGGGTTTCAGTTTGTTCTGATTAGACGGAGCAAACCGATGCACGTGAAAGAATCTGCGTCGCGAGTGTATTTTACCACCGAATTATCTACGACAACGACAAGGAAACCTTTGTCTCACAAACTGGAGCGTTTTCATGTTCCAACTACTTTACTGCACAGCCTTTAGAAAAGCGTTCAACTTGAAATCACCCCTGGTTATCTGTGAGGTTGATACACCTGAAAGACGCTTATCAGAATTCTTAGTGATGCCAGGCCCTGAGTTTTCTCAGAAGCAATTCATTAGTTAGTTTTATTGATTAAAGGTCTAAGATTAGAGGAGTTACTTTAAATAAACCTCAATTAAAATGTGCAGTGTGTTATAAATCATCTTGAAACATATGCTACAAGTTCAGGAGACAATTTGTAAACACAATGATGAAATATTATTTAGGTTCAAAGGTCTAAATATGTGTAATATTTAGCAGGGTTTATTGGCAAAAATTAAATAAACTACACACACACACACACACACACTACACTCCACTGGCTTATTTCCTGGAGAATATTTTAAATGAAGCCTTCACAGAAAGATTTAATGATTTACTTGAGGGTGACTCATTTTTGTCCAAAACCAAAGCTTTGTTAACCGAGACCATTCAGACAAAGAGAAGAGCAGCAAATCTTCCACTACAGGAAGTCGTGATGTTTCAGTGTGTTTACGTTCAGGCTAAAAGTCCGACAATTCACTTTTCTTATTGTCACGTAAACATTATCGACAGAGGTAGTCTTAGTCAGACTAACATACCTGGACAATGCAATTCATAGTCTCATTACTCCTGCATGTATGTGCTTAGTTGGACTGGAGTGGGACTGGAGTGGGACTGGAGTGGGACTTGGCCTCCCCTGGTCTTTGACGACGTATAAACTGCAGTACGATTACCGTACGTAATCTACAGAACCAGCCCGATCCGTCTGACCGCTCACTGTTTTTCTGATTCAATACTCACCAGGTTATAGAGAGATACAGCGCCACCTACAGACGCACAGTCAGACGCACGCGGCCAATAAATCTTTTTTGTCCTCCGCATGTATATTCAGACTGTCGCCGTCTCACCACCGTAACTCCTAGACCATTTGTGATATCTAGAAAATTAAAAAACTGCCGATCTGTCGGTCAGGCTGTGACTCCGCCTCTCGCCCTATGCCACCTGAGATTAATGCCATTAACACATTAAGATGGACGGATACAGGAAAGCAGAGAAATGGAGCTTTGTGCTCATATACTTGTCATTACGGTAGAACCTCAGTGTCCAATCACAGACGAGATTCAGCAGCGCATCACATGTGACGGTTCAGTAACTGACAGATATGGGAAGTGAAAGAAGCAGAAGATTTTCTGACAATTGTGTGGCTTTATAATCTAAATCCATCCTCATAATTGGCTCATGAGAGGGTTGAGGGTGTGTTCATGTCTCAGTGTTGTTTTCAGATGTTTAAATGCAGTAATCAGTGTGTGTGTGTGTGTGTGTTCAGCTGCTCGCCACAGGCATGAACTTCATCAATCTAAAATGTGTGTGTGTGTGTTGGGAATGTTATCAGAATTCCTGATTCTGCTGTTTTATTTGTTTAAACTGACGTGATTGTGGGTGTGTGTGTGTGTGTGTGTGAGAGAGTGAAACCCACTTTGCTTGGACAGAAAACACAGAAACTCTGATGTGAAAAGTGATTTTATTGCCACTGTCAGTGGGAGGATGTTTACTGGAACCATTGACTGTGTTGCTGAGACACTGAGGCTCTCTCTATTAAACTAAACTTTGTTTGCTTTAGTCTATGATATCTTAAAAATATGAATATCACGTCTTTATCTCACTGTTGGACAGAGTCTTTCATCACTCTCCTGCACCAAAGTCCACAGAGAAAAGCAGTGATTTTAACATCACACACACACACACACACACTGCTGCCTCCGTCACTAAGTTCAAATGTCTGATTTTGTCACTTCAGTGTTTGAAATCCAACGTTCAGATTTCTCCCAGTGACACAAAGTGACCACACGAGGCAGCAGAGGAGCAGCAGTGCCTGTGTCCCCGCAGCTACAATCACTGATTTTCTCTCTGGACTTTGGTGTGTGAGAGTGAGTGGTTTGTAAACGTGAAGATATTCTATGTTTAAGCTGAAGAACACTGATACTGTGGCGTTAGAGAGCACCTTCAGCTGTGTTTGTTTTGGAACATCTTTATCATTTGTCCTCGTGTCGTCCCTGCACGGCTCCACCCAGCTACAATCAAACACAGTAAACACACCTGTGCAGGTCTAGAGAGCCGTTTATTAGTTTATGTTATGACTCTGCTTTTTATGACCAATAAAAATAAGTTTTATTGAAGCTTGGCATATAATGATGTGTGGAGAGATCGACGGAGACGTCAAAGCAAGATTATTCCTGAGAGTATGCTTCATAAAACAGACAGAATTATCACCTTAACATTGTTTCTGTTTTAGTTGTGCAAAGACATCATTTCTTGTCTTTCAGCGAATTCTATGGATTTCCCCGTTCACTGCTCTTCACCAGTGGTTTTAGTTCCAAGAGACAGAAACAGAGCAGAAATAAAGAAATCACCCAGAGATTATGATAGAGGTAGACGGATGAATGAATTATTCATCAGTTATGAATTAATTATTATGACTTATGTTTATGACATAAGTTTGTCTCAGAAACTCACTCATTCACTCATTCTCGTCTGCTTTATCCTGCACATGAGGGTTGCAGGAGACTGGATCTAATCCCAGCTGACATGGGGCCAACAATCTTGCTATGAGGCAGTAATGTTATCCACTGCTCCACCGTGTGGCCTGGTCTCAGAAACTACAGTTTAAATATCCTCCATGCACGGATCATGTGTTCATTAAATGTGGATTTAAGTTCAGCAACTTGTGAATAATTTGTCATTTATAATGTTGTGTTTTTTCAGAGGGAAAATATGTTATAGAGCCGTTTCGGCCCATGCCATTCATGGCTCGGGCCCCAATAATAATTTATCTTTAATAATTTACATTTATTTGCCCTTATTCTACTTTTTGTGTGGTTGTTCAGAGGAAGTGAGCGAGGAACGTAGTGCAGAAAACAAACACACAGACGCCCGACAGCGTCACGGCAAAATCACTGGTCTGTTGCAGCCACCGCTCTCCGTTCACCATGTTTAGTCTTTGATTCCCCGCCCCTCTGTGGGAAACTCCCATGATGCCTCGCTCTTCCCCTCTGCCCGACGTCGTCCTCGCCCTCAGTTCAGCTGCTCGACGACTAGAGACTCTTTGTTCTATGTTAAGGATCAAAGCAGGAGGAGAAAATGTTAAAATTACTTTTCATGGTAAACTAACACGATCACACATGGTTTTCCTCTGTTCGTGATGGTTGTGCAGTTTTATTAAAGCATTGAGACACAATCCAATAAATGAGGTCAATTAGCAAAGAGGAAAACACCACAATGAATTCAATGAATTTCAACAATATTTATAACAATATTGAAAAGATCCAAAACTGAACAGTGTTTTGTCAATGAAAAAAACATTTCTATACTTTCTTTACGAATATTGACCTAATTAGGAGTGCTTTTATTACCACAAGCAGGCAGCAGCAGCAAGCATTTAAGTGGACTGCATGTGTGTTTGTAAAAGTACTGGAATTGACAGGTTTCTTTGAACGCATCATCATCAGTTGTTGCAAAAGTACTGGAATTTACTAGTTTCTTTGAACGCATCATCAGCATCAATAGTTTGTTAAATTATTGGAATTTTCAAGTTTCTTTGAAAGCATCATCAGCATCAGTAGTTTGTAAAAGTACTAGAATTTACAAGTTTCTTTGAACGCATCATCATCAGTTGTTGCAAAAGTACTGGAATTTACTAGTTTCTTTGAACGCATCATCAGCATCAGTAGTTTGTAAAAGTATTGGAATTGACAAGTTTCTTTGAATGCATCATCAGCATCAATAGTTTGTAAAAGTACTAGAATTTACAAGTTTCTTTGAACGCATCATCATCAGTTGTTGCAAAAGTACTGGAATTTACTAGTTTCTTTGAACGCATCATCAGCATCAATAGTTTGTAAGATGATTGGAATTTTCAAGTTTCCTTGAATGCATCAGTTGTTTGTAAAAGTGCTGGAATTTTCTAGTTTCATTGAACACATCGTCAGCATCTGTTGTTTGTAAAAGTACTGGGATTCACTAGATTCTTTGAACGCATCATCAGCATCAGTTTTTTGTAAAAGTACTGGGATTCACTAGTTTCCTTGAACGCATCATCATCAGTTATTGCAAAAGTACTGGAATTCACTCGTTTCTTTAAATGCATTATCAGCCTCAGTTGTTTGTAAAAGTACTGTAATTCACTATTTTCCTTGAATGTGTCATCATATCAGTTGTTTGTAAAAGTACTGGAATTTTCTAGTTTCCTTGAACGCATCATCACCATCAGTTGTTTGTAAAAGTAGTGGAATTTACAAGTTTCTTTGAACGCATCATCAGCATCAATAGTTTGTAAAAGTATTGGAATTACAAGTTTTTTTGAACGCGTCATTAGCATCAGTTGTTTGTAAAAGTGCTGTAATTTTCTAGTTTCCTTGAATGCATCATCAACATTAGTTGTTTGTAAAAGTACTGTAATTTACTATTTACCTTGAATGTGTCATCATATCAGTTGTTTGTAAAAGTACTGGAATTTTCTAGTTTCCTTGAACGCATCATCACCATCAGTTGTTTGTAAAAGTACTGGAATTTTCAAGTTTCTCTGAACGCGTCATCAGTTGTTTGTAAAAGTACTGGAATTTACAAGTTTCTTTAAATGCATTATCAGCCTCAGTTGTTTGTAAAAGTGCTGTAATTTACAAGTTTCTTTGAACGCATCATCAGCATAAGTTTGCTTAAGTACCGGAATTTACAAGTTTCTTAGAACACATCATCAGCATCAATAGTTTGTAAGATTATTGGAATTTTCAAGTTTCCATGAACACATCACCAACATCAATAGTTTGTAAAAGTGCTGTAATTTTCTAGTTTCCTTAACATCATCAACATCAGTTGTTTGTTAAAGTACTGGGATTCACTAGTTTCCTTGAACGCGTCATCATCAGTTGTTGCAAAAGTACTGGAATTTACTAGTTTCTTTGAATGCATTATCAGCCTCAGTTTTTTGTAAAAGTGCTGTAATTTACTAGTTTCTTTGAACACATCATCAGTTGTTGCAAAAGTACTGGAATTTACTAGTTTCTTTGAACGCATCATCAGCATCAATAGTTTGTAAAAGTACTGGAATTAACTAGAGCTGAAATAATTAATCGATATTAATCAATTACTAAATTAATTGACAACTATTTTGATAATTGATTAATCGGTTTGAAGCTTTTTTCATGATTAAAACAAGATTTCTGATTGTTTTAGCTTCTTAAATGTGAATATTATCTTCATTTCAACAAAGAAATCTTTAAAAGTGAATCATTGTCATCAGTCATCACGAAACAAGATGTTTGAGTACATCATCATTTCCAGGTTTGACGAACACTGGTCAACATTTGTTAAGGTTTTCTGAGATGGACCAAACGATTAATCGATTAATTGAAAAAATAATCAACAGATTAATCAATTATGAAAATAATCGTTAGTTGCAGCTCTAGAATTTACAAGTTTCTTTGAATGTGTGTGTGTGTGTGTGTGTGTGTGTGTGTGGGTGTGTGTGTGTACTTACCGAGCCAGCTCTGTAAAGGCATGAAGACGACGAGGACACAGACAGAGAGCAGAGAAACGTTCACCTACAGAGAAATCAGAATAAAGATTAAAATACAGCTTTAAAGTCTATAATTAATAATTAATAACTCACCAGGATGAAGTGCATTCTCCTCAGAGCTGTTTTCACCTGCAGCTGAAGCAGAGCTAAAGAACAGGGCGTGGCTGTGTCGTCAGACTCCGCCTCCACACACCTGAGGAACAACAGTCAGAGAAAACTGAGTTAGTGACAACAGACGACAAACATCAACGTCTACATTTCATCTAAAAAAATCTTCTGTTTTTATTATTTAACATATTTATTGTTTACAAAGACAATTTTTCTCTTTTGTTTGTTTTTTTGAAGGCAGGGATTTTCTCTCTTTAGTATAAACATAAATAATTAGTGAATATTTTTGCTCATCAAAACACACAGTTAGAGAGGGATAGTGTGGGCACAGCACCCCCTAATGGCCAAATTCAATATTACAAAAACAAACACTGACTTTTCACTTCAAATCAATCCATATCTAACCCTAACCACAGAACTTTGAGTTTTTATTTAAATCACATTTTATTTAGTTCATAATTTTTGTTACCAATGTTTTTATTATCGTGATAATCACAATTAAAATAACATCCTTCTATCATGTTGGTCAAGCTCGCCATCATGCAGTTTAAACGCTGCATCTTTACAGTTGTTCCAAAAGCCTCGTTATTTAAAAATGTGTATTTTTTTTATATAGTATAAATCTGCATATTTATGCTTATTAGCACAAATACTCGTTTATTTGTAAATTGATACTCGTTATTGTTCGTTTATTGATTTTTCTTTAAAAAAAAGCACCTTTTCAGCATCTTCTCCACCACGTTGTCGACGTCGTCGTCACGTGTCACGTTAAACGCGGCGTAGACGCCCGGTGGTAAAGCGTGTCCCTGTTGTGCCAAAGTGACCAGGTTGAAGATTCCCTGAGTGAAGCAGAAGCTGTGATGATGATGATGATGATGATGATAATAACATTATAATAACAACAACAACAACAACAGTGCGCAGTGACTCTGTTTGTGGGTTTTCTGGCTGCAGGGCCGGAGCTCGTGGAAGTTTCATTAAGTTAATCTGAGTGAATGTGTCACCTGAGGACTTCCTGCCTCAGCGGCTCTGCTGTACATCCACGCCGCACCAGCAACAGACCATAATAAGTGTTTCTGGTGGAAGTAGAAGTCGCCCATTCTCAGCAGAGCTGCAGAGGAACATTAATAATACTTACTTACACAGACAGAAAGACAGACAGACAGACAGACAGACGGACGGAGACTGTCTCACCAGACGGATGAGGGTCGTAGTTGAACACAGAGTAGTTGTGATATCTCCACTGACAGTGACCGTGCAGATTCAGCTCCTGCAGACATTTAAAACACGGAGACAGGACTCAGACCAGAGGAACCACCTGCACACGCTCAGCATCACCACGTTTATTTCAGACAATATTCAAACTAAAGTGTAAACATAAATCATTCAGTCATAACTGATTCTAAATCACAGCGTAAACCCTGCTGCATTACTGGTTGGGTGGCAGTAGGTGGCGCAACAGATCCAAACGTTACTTAGTTTGCAGAGCATAAAACTAATGATGTGTTTATTTAATGTGGTTATTCACTGTTAGACTGAAGGTTGTAAACCACTCACTCTCCCACACCAAAGCCCAGAGAGAAAACCTTAGCTCAGATTAACCTCAGTGACACAAAGTGACCACACGAGGCAGCAGAGGAGCAGCAGCTGACATCACTGAGTGGTTTATTTGGTCAGTGTTGACTCAGACCACAACCACAGTTTACTAATCCTTCTCAAGTCTTAATAAAAGGTTTAGACGTTACCTCACACAGGTGTGCTGCATTACTCTGAGCCAAACCCAGACCTGTTTCAGCTGCCAGCACATACCCGACCAAGGCCTCGCGCCTGCAGGCAACACAATTACACACAATAACACACACAATAACACACAGAAGAGAGAAGCAGTGAGAGGAGAGAGGGAGATGAAATGTGGACAATTGCAGAGTAACAGATAGACGTGTGTACCAGGAGCCGTGCAGGAACGCCTGCAGAGCTTCTCTGATCATAAACCCAAGGTGTCCGTTCACATCGCAGACCTTCTTCAGCATTCTGTGAGCAGGTGCAGAGATGATGAATTATGGAATATCATTTACTCAGGAAGTGTTTCATTATCTTAAAATAGTGTCTGATACGTTGAGGTCATTGTAAAAAAAAACAAAGTGTGTTCACAAGCAGCAGGAGCTGTTTTAAATTCATCAGAGAGCAGAACACACTTTTATTTTTAGACATGCAAATGCTCGGTCGTGACCTTGCTGCTGTCATGAGTCATAACAGAGCGTACTTACATCACGGCCCGCTCCACGTCCTGAGACACGCCCTCCAGGCACCCTGAGGAGAGGAACCACGCCACCTCCACCGCCGCGCCCACGTGACCGCTGCGCGACGCGTTCAGGAACTGCAGGAACGCGGCTTTCTGTGGGCAGAAAAAACACAGATTATACAGATGTGAAGATTCCAACGCTCCCTTTTTTAACAGTTACTTACAAATGCACTGTTTTTATAGTAACTTTATTTCATCATTGTTAAATGGAATGAAAAAATCTATAATATGTATAAAGGCTTTGACTTAGGTGAGAAAAGTCTCAAGTCTTGTGATCTGTTTAAAGTTTGACGACACTGTGACACTCTAACGTGGGCTGGGTTCGGATCAGTTTCCCATTCATGTGTATGTGGTACGCCGTGTGTGAGTGAGTGTGTGTGTGTGGACCTCGTCCCTCTGCAGGCTGCGCGGGTTCGTCCCGCTC
>NC_081142.1:26295981-26323481 GCF_958295425.1 Solea solea | reverse complement strand
ACGGACGCGAGCAGGAGCGTCGCTCTGTGGTGTCCGAAGCAGGAGGCGGCCTGAAGCAGAGACGCTGATCTACTCGTGACGTTCATCTGCGTCTGATCCGCGGAGAACATGGAATCAAGAGCCTCCTGGAACACGGTCGTCCTGAGGCTCCTCACGCTCAAACACCCTGCAGGAGGACAGATGTGTGAGCTGTGAGAGCAGAGACGTTCACTTCACGTCAACAATCACACGGTTCATCTGAAAATGTACATATATGACACTTATTATGTTCACTATCTCACTCTCACACACACACACACACACACACTGCTGCCTCCATCACTAAGTTCTAATGTCTTATTTTGTCACTTTAAAACATTTAATTTAAGTGACCACACGAGGCAGCAGAGGACCAGCAGCTCCTGTGTGTGTGTGTGTGTGTGTGTGTGTGTCACACTGTGTAACACCTTGTTAAAGTGGCAGAGATTTGTCAGCATCACACTTTAGAAACAGGACGATCACAAACGCACACACCTGTCCTCAGCTTCTCCTCTTGTGTCTGCAGTAAATGGAAGAGTGTGTTGTACTTTTGTGTGGTTTCCCAGCTCCATGTTTGTGTGCAGGTGTTTTTATCAAACTGACCCCACAGCTCTCTGAAGTGAGACGTGGACGCGTCTGAAATAAACACAACATCTCTGTGATGGATTCATACGAGGCTGCGCTGAGTGAAAACAATGACACGCGTGTTTGAAAGTTCTAGAACATTCTCTCACCTCCTCTGGCCGTGGACGAGCACCGGTGGCTGTTGGTGACTTGTTTTAGAAAAGCTTCAGTGAACGCTTTCATTTCCCGACACTCGTGGTGAGTTCTATCCAGCTCCTTTAACGTTGTCTCCGGGTGAAGTGGATTATTTATCTGTGACATGAATAACACTGATGTCCAGACTGCAATATAAACAAGAAAACACATACGTGTGTGTGTGTGTGTGTGTGGGCAGGGACGCTACCTCCTCGGCTCCGAAGCGATAAAATCTGACGGGCCCAAAATACCCGTGGATGCCTGGCATGTATTTACCTCCTCCCACCACGAAGTATCCGTCAGTGTCGTCGTAATAGATGCTGTCCTGGAATCTGTAAGATATTTATGACGCCACTCAAAACAAGCTATCATCATCACCAGGGCCGTTACAAAGCAGGAGGAGCCAGGGGCCCTAAACTGACCCCCGATGGGAGAGTGAGTGCTTTACAAAGTGACGCAAAAGTTTAGTTTGTAGTTGGACGTCGGCTCGACGTTTGTTGTTGGAGGTGGCTAATGTTGCTAATGTTGCTAATGTTGCTAAGTTGCTAAGTTGCTGGTGATGTCTGCTGCGTCCAGAAGAACAAACTGTGAGAGTTTGAGTTAAACACGCGAAGACTCATCGTGGAAAAGCAGTGAAACAGTTTTGTAACTTCAGTCGTCTCAGCAGCTCCAGGTTTCCGTTGCTTAGTAACAACACAGAAGAAAAGGACTCTTCCACGAGTTTTTACTCGCTGCATGTCAACGGCCCTTCCAACTAACACACAACGTTCAAAGAACGTTCCCCTAAGGTTCTCCTGAGGTTAGTTACAACCAAACCAAAAACGAACATTTAGAGAACGTTCCCTGAGGGTTAGAGGAGGAGCCTAATGTTCCCTAAACGTTGAGAGAACCAAAAACTGAAACTGTCTCCCGTGGTTGCCCCGTGGTGTCCACACAACGTTCCTGTTTGGTTGTTTTTTGGTATTTTTGTTTGCAACTGAAATAGAAGGTTGTCAGAACAAAGTAACGTGAGGGGAACATTCTGGGAGCCTTTAGAGAACGTTCTCTAAAGGTTGTATGAAGGTTGTAACAAAGGAACGTTCTGGGAACTAAATTTGCAACCAAAAACTAACGTTACAGGAACGTTAAGGAAACTTTCTGTGTCAACCACAGGAGAACCTAGGGGGAACCTTCAGGGAACCAAACATTGTTAGCTGGGCTGCATGAAGTCCTCACCTGTTTATATAATGTGTGTTTCTATCATAGAAAAAACATCTTACTGGAAAATGTGTCTGATGGTTTCTTCCTCCCATGTTGTGTCGAGCAGCACCTGAAAAGCAGACGTCATCATCATCTTCATCATCAACTTCATCATTATCACCATCATCTTCATCATCACAGGTTCTTGACACTCAGAGTAAAAAAAGAAACAGAAAGAGTGAAAAACCAAGTGATGCGTGAAGAGTGAGAACTGCCTGGAGTTCCCCAGCTGGAGAGGAAGCATCGCTCAGAGTCTCACAGCTGTTCCAGAAGGAAATGAAAGTGGTCAGAGAAAGGATGACCCCTCCCCCCCCCTTACCTTTGAGTCCTGCACAGAACAATCTAATCGAATCCATTTCCACAGCGGCAGCGCTGCACGGGCGCAGAACGCTTCATCCTCTCCTGTCGTCAGACGAGCCTGAATGATGACGTCTCCTACACGGCAGATGTGACGTCACATTTTCACCACGTGAGTTCCAAAAGCTCTGTATTAATACATGACATGGTTTGTTCCACACACACACACACACACACACTGGCCTCAGGTTTACCTGAGTGTGTGAGCTGCATCATGACTGAGCCGTATGAGTTGGCACGGTCCACATGATGGATGATCCCACACATCTCGTTCTGACAGTGCTCCACAACATAGATCCACACAGATATGGTGACGCTGAAAAACCCCAGCACACGCGACAAATCATTTTCTCTCTGCTCAAAGTCACGGACCTCGCCGTTTGTCACGCAGCGGGACAAAGATGTGATATCACATGCTCTGCTGAAGAGGCTTCATGATGCTTGTGAAGTGGTGAAAGTGAAAGCTGCTCGTGACCTGTGACCTGTGACCTGTGGATCTGCTGACACCAACACATAAACCACCGACTCAGCCAATCTTCATGAAACATCAGCCTCTCGTGAATAATCTAAAACATTCATGAACCTCAGCTTTGTTATTAAATTCCTCACAAACCTAAAAGAAGAGAAACATGTGCTGCTTTAGTGTGACGTCTTTACAACACGTGTCGTTCTGGTCGGACTCAAAACTCACGTTTGTAAACCACTCACTCTCCCACACCAAAGTCCACAGTGTGTAACAGTGAGACAAAGACGTGAACATAATTACGATATATAGTTAAATGCACAGTTTGTCATTTCTGCCACTAGGAGTCTCTCAATTCAACCAATTACAAATGCCTTGGTTTGATGTTGTGACGCAGCAGGGGATTGTGGGAGTTGTTCCCTTCATGTTTGATTCCTTTGAGCTTCAGTGGCAGACAAACAAAAGCAGACGACAAATGGAAAAACATACAAATATTTCAGTCTCTGCCAAAAAATAAGCCCAACAAATGTGATGGAGCCGTTTCTCTGTTTTGTAAAGTTAGATTTTTGTTAAGACTGCAGTTACACTTTCAAACACTACAGGTCGCTGTTGTGCAGATTCCTTTCACAATGGAAAATGAGGATAAAGGCAGTCGGCCGGAACCTTTTTCTGAGACTCCGGTCATTTGTTGAGTTCTTTCTCGGATGTAAACACGAGGTCTCAAACTCGTGGCCTGTGGACCAAATATGGCCCTCCAATTGAATTCACGTGGGCCGTGACGTGACATCACAAGTTATTCCCGTCAGTTTCGGTTATTTACAGATGAATTTTGCATCACATCACTGCAGTTTTTCCATTGTGAACACAAACAAAGACTTTTATTTTGAAATCTTGATATCATTTTATCTACCCTACAGAAAAGTGGGACTTTTTATTCAACATTCAATTCTCCCGTGACCACAGTAAATGCTCAGTGGCTCTGGTTATTTGAGTTTGAGACCTCGAGTGTTTCACATGATGCTACTCAAACACACACACACACACAGAGTCTAACCTGGGCTCAGTCACAGCTTGACGGCGAACTCTCTCCAGGGATTCGTCGATAAAAGGCTTGAACCTGCGGATCGCTCCAAAGTTTTCACCCGTGCTCGCCAGAGGGAAGTCGAGCACGTCGATAACATCTGTGACCGAGCAGAACATCAGAACCTCATAAAGACGACACATTAAAAATCCACGTAAAAAAACAGTGATCGTGTCCAAATCCTCTCTCTGATCTCAGCATCACGGTGATCGGACACTGATAAAAAAAACAAGCATTCATATATTCACGGTTCTGATGCCCCGCCCCCTCGAGAAGACACGTCGTACGAATAAGAGAAAATTCTCTGATCTGTTCAAATGAAGCGTTTAATTTGGCCTGGACAGTGGAGTCTGCTGCGATCTATAAAAAACATAAAAAACGCAGGAAAATTTGGGCAAAAGTGGATAAAATGATACAAAAGTGCTCGAAAACGCTTGAAACTTTACTCAAATGCAAAACTACTTTGATTTTGTATTCTGTATTCTCATTTTCCAGTGGCCTGAGAGCGCCCCCTAAAGACGTGTCTGTAAAACTGTTTGTCCTTGTGGCATCAAACTCTTTAGGCACATGAAGCCACTGATTATGAAGCCGTCTCCTAACCCCGACAGGAAGTGATTTCTGGTGATTTTTACATCTCGTACTTTCATAATGAGACTTTATCTCATGGTCTTTGGACCTTTGTGAGTTTAGGGTTAAGAACATGCCATAGCCATTTTGAATTTAACCCTGACACGAAATGACATTTTGGTGTAAAAAAGAAAGTTGCTGTAATTAATGTGTACATTCTCTGATCTACACCAAACAAAACATGTTTTAGTACAGAAATATTTAAGATTGCTGTTTTTCTTTTCTGTCAAAGACCAGAAGGAGCGGTCATGTGACCGAAACTGCTGAACTGTATGAATATTTTTGCGCGACACAAACGAGAACAGCAGCAGATCCTCACAGTGACTCGTCCTACAGTCGCCGATCAACCTCGATCTGCCTTCCTCTCGGTTCTTATAAGCTCACAAAGTCCTTAACGTAGGCCTCAGGCCACACGGCAGTGGTCCTGGTTTGACTGAGAGCTTTTGGTTTGCAGGTTCTCCCCGTGTGAGCGTGGGTTCTCCTCGTCTTTGAGTCCTATTAACTTCCCAAAGTCCAAACATTGACCGTCTATTGACCCGTCTACCTCTTTTTGACTCTATGTTAGCTGAGATTGGCCTCGCCCTCCTTCAACCCTCACGTGGAGGATAACGCGGTAGACAATGAGCGATTAAGTCCTAAACCTGAAGTAGGAGTAAAGCAGGTCCTGCTATGATTTGGAACTTTAATCATTCACTGGGAAAGCCAAAGGCCTGACCTGACTCGTGAGGACACTGGCTGATTCCGTCTCTGGTTATCTGCCGCTTCAGTTGGGTAAACCATGAAGGACACTCGGTGGGAGGTTTCGTCGCCATCATGGGCAGAACTCTATAAATCCTCCACATGGACCGTTGGTATGTCCCGGCTTCACCGCCCTCTCTCAGATGGTCCAGCCAAGCACGAACCGTCACAAATCCAACATCTGTGACCGCCCCGTCGAACAAGCCGTGAGTGTCTGAAATGGAAGGAGGCCTCGGGAGCGCCACCCGCTGGGTCCGGTCCACGACGGGTGTGCTGCTGATCCATGTCCTCCTGAAGATGACCACATCTTTCTTCCTTAACGTGGACACCACAGCCTCCACTGTGAGCCCACACGGCCTGGAGCATCGATAGCGCACATGGACGACGGAGTCGTCCGGCACTCTGTCAGCAGCTGCGGTGAACTCGAGGAAATCGTCGCGCAGACTCTGACGACTCTGTGAAACACTTTCTCCCTGAGTGAAGAGAACAGCAATCAAATCTGTTTCATTGAAAATAAATTAGAGAGGAAACACGGAGCAGAGAGATGACACAGCTCTAATCATCTGATCACAATCATGTCGACGTTTGGTGATTTGTGTTTGTAAAACTGGTTTTTGACACTCATCAAAAGACAAAACACTTGCTTAAAACTGCTTTATCTCACCTTTGGACAGTGTTTTTAATCTGCTAACTGAAGTTAGTAAACCACTCACTCTCCCACACCAGAGAGTCCAGAGAGAAAATCAGTGATTTTAACATCACACACACACACACATACTCCATCACTAAGTTCTTATATCTTATTTTGTCTCTTCAGTGTTTGAAATCCATCGTTCAGATTGACCTCAGTGACACAAAGTGACCACAGGAGGCAGCAGAGGACCAGCAGTTCCTGAAAATCACTGATTTTCTCTCTGGACTTTGGTGTGGGAGAGTGAGTGGTTTCCTGTTGGAAAAGTCTGTCTAACAGTGAGATAAAGATGTGATCATGTAACGTAGATAAAGTTTATTAGTTTAACTTCTTGTTAAGTGGCTAAAATCTTTGTTTTTTATAGCATTCTTAGTTTGGACGCTGAAGCTGAATTCTTTGCATGTGCACATACAGAACATACATGTATATACTCAGCCACTGAGTCATTGAATCCAAATCTGTGTTTAAAGTCTAATTGCTAACAATCCAAATACATGAATTTAAGTGTAGATAAGTGTAAGCTGTAGATGAACTATAACATGACAGCAAACACAGATACAGCAACTTTTCTTCACACAGCAAAGACAACATGTTGATTTTCTTTGTCCGTCCTTTAACTTTCTTACTCCTGAGTCCTCTATCTGCTAAAAGCTTTACTTTCTCACTCTGTCCACCACTGTGCACTGAGGTTGATTTATGGATTGTTTTTCTGGATGGAAGAACACGGTGTCTGCCCGCTCGCTGAGGCAGTGGCGTCGTTGGCGTGAACCAGAACAATAAGGTTTAAAGTCCAGCAGCTTTATGATCTGAGACATGCTTTAAAACACACTGAAGCTGAGCCGAGGTGATAATACACTGCAGAGAGGAAACGACTCAATAACCGCATAGACTGTAGTTTAGCATATTCACCATAACACTTTTACTTCCAGTATTTCCAAGTACGTCGAATCAACACAGAGACAAATTCTGTATTTCCATAAATTTTTGGTTGAAGTGCACGTCCTTGTGACACCACTGTAAACATGTGTTAAGTGTAATATTAAGAGATTTTTACCTTTAAAACAGCAGCAGTGAAAGCGTGTGCAACAACGATGACACGAAAAACGTTCATTTTTTTGTCTTTAAAAAGAAGAAAACATTCAATAAATAAAGTGCATTTTGAGGGAAATCCTATCGTGTCAGTAGTTGACACTTCAGTGTGTGTGTGTGTGTGTGTGTGTGTGTGTGTGTGTGTGTGTGTGGATACACCCAGTGTAATGATGGATTACCGGATATTCCGGTGTGGCAGGTTGAGCTACAGTGTTTGACGTGCATGAGTCACATTTACAGTAAAGTGAAAACTGTCAGAGACAAAAACACTGAAACAAGATTAAGTCTACAAGATTTTAAGAACATGTTTCTTGCTTTACCTCAAGTTAGACCACCTTTACCGTACCGAACTGAACCGAACTGGACCGAACTGGACAGAACCGACCCAAACTGAACTGGACCGAACTTAAACAAACTGGACCGAACTGAACCGAACTGGACCGAACCGAACCAAACTGGACCGAACTGGACCGAACCGACCCGAACTGAACTGGACCAAACCGAACCAAACTGGACCAAACTGGACCGAACTGAACCAAACTGGACCGAACTGAACCGAACTGAACCAAACTGGACCAAACTGAACCAAACTGAACCAAACTTAACCAAACTGGACCGAACTGAACCGAACTGGACCGAACTGAACCAGACCATGATGGAAACACGGCTCAAGTCGATGGTGTCACGTGAACATCTAAGTCCGAGTAAAATCAAACCATTCTTAGTTGGACTAACTTGATTCCAAGTCCGATTACTCCTGCATGAACACGCTTAAACGGACCGGAGTCGGACTTTGCGTTCTGTGCATGCACCATGACCATTACGTTCGCTGTTTTCTCTGAAAAGAATTCAACAGGAAACTGATTCAGTAGCACAAGCTTATAGAGAGATACAGCGCCACCTATGGAGGTGGAGTCAGAGGTACACGGTCAATAAATTGAATTTCTCCTTTGCTTGTAAACTCTAAGTTGTGCGATTATCTGACTCAGTCTAGCTCGACTTTCCCGTCGGCACCGACTCATTCAAGCAAACAAAAAAAAAATCAAAAAAGCCTGAACTGTCCCTTTAAGTGGATTAGCTAACAGTCTCCTGTTGTCAGATTATTTCCCTTCACCGTGGCAGTGATGCATCAAACCACAGAGTCTGACTCGACTCGATGAACTTGACCCACGGCTTTGCCATCACGCCGCGGCGTGTCCTCTTTGGCCGACGCCCACGCAAGCCTTTGAAGAAATGTGAGTGTGTGAAGCGACAAAAATTAATCATCCGTGAGCCGCTGACGGTTCATGTTTCAGAGTCTGGTGAACAGTTGCTGAGGGGCCGTTTGTCACCGTGAAGATATATAAACTGCAGATAAGCGACAACGTTAGACGCTGTCTGACAACAGTGGGAATATGTTTGTTTGATTTGATTTGAGAATGGCTTTACAGGAACTCTGCTTTCAGGACCAGGGAAGAACCCGATGGTCTTCAGGGAAGATGTTTGGGTCAAACTATCAAAGTGATTCCTCCTTTAGCAGCAGCACATGTCTGTTTCACTTTTATATCCCAGTTGCCGATTACCTCGATGAAAGTCCAGTTCAGTTTGGACAAATCAGCGCCGCGCAGAGCTGCAGCTCTATCTTCTCGCAGGACTCCATCCTGACGAGCTTCTCTGTGCCTGGTGATCCACGTCCTCTGTCTGCTGCCGCGTCCTCTCAGTCCGTCCCGTTGCCTTTTCCACATTCTCATGGAACCACGACGCTGGCGTTCATGTTCCAGGGCGGCGTGCTGGCGGCAGCAGACACCCGCTCCAGCTGCTCCGGGCTGGTGGCGTGTCCGGCGTCTCAGAAGATCCTGCCCATCCACAGCCACATGGTAGGAACCACCTCAGGCACCTCGGCCGACTGCGCTCTCTGGAAACGGATCCTGTCACGAGAGCTGCGGCTCTACCAGCTCCGCCACGGACGTAGTCTGTCCACACGAGGAGCCGCCAAACTGCTTTCACACATGCTTCATCCGTTTAAGGGCACTGAGCTGTGTGTGGCGGCCACGCTGTGTGGATGGGACGGAGGAGAAGTGGACGGACGCCATGATGACGACGGCTGCATGGTAAGACCAGAGAATGTAGAGAAACCTGAGGACACTCGTCTCGAAAAGACCCAAAGTTCTTCTTCCACTCAACCAAACGCTGCCAGCTCAAGTTCCTCTGGACCCAGTTTGGTTTACGTGTGCAGCGACGGCACTCGCCTGCAGGGGACGCTCTTCTCTGTGGGCTCGGGGTCGCCTTACGCATACTCCATTTTGGACCAGGAGGTTAGATGGGAACTGACACTGCAGGAGGCCACGGCCATCGCCAGAGAGGCCGTGTACCGAGCCACACACAGGGACGCGTACTCGGGCAACCATGTCGACATCTATCATATCACCTCCACTGGATGGACTCGCAGGGACAGGGAGGACTTGAAAGAGGAATATTACAGAGAACAGGAGAGACGAGAGAGACGGTTGAGAAGGGACGCCACTTCTGTCTGAGGAAAATCAAAAACTTGAGCTCTGTGATGAAGCGAACAGCACGGACCTGTGTGGACAGAAGAAGAAGAAAAGGTTGAAGTGACACGATGCTGTTTCTGTGTCAGATACTGAATTAATGAACGGGACATGCAGTTGTGTATTTGTTAGGGCGTGAGCGCTGTTCCCTGTGACTAACAGCTGATTCAGATTATTAAACATAAGAATATAAAAACACGGCTGAACACTGTCGAGTGTCCACAGAACAATCAGTAAATACAAAAACAAGAGAGCTCTAATTTCAAAGATGACAAAATGTGTCCATTTTTACTTCACCTTATTCACCCACTGAAGTTCCACTTCATTTTAAGCATTTACTATTAAAAATGTTAAGTATTTATAACACACATAAATACTGTATAAATGAGAGAACACTTCCACTGGGCTCCTCCCTGTGGATCACTGCCCTCTGAACCAAACACAGAACACCATCCTGCTCTGATTATCTGTCATTTTACTTTGTGTTTGTTTCCCCGGTGCCTTTAAACATTTAATATTTATTTCACAGACATAGATAAGCTGTTATTTAACTTTGGATATTATTTTGTTTTATTAACAAAGCACAGGTCAGTTAAAGCGTGTCCTCGAGCACTGCAGGAAAGTAAAATAAGCCTCGTTTCTGGCTTTGTTTTCTAATGTTTTGCCTGAAAAGATAAAAAAAAAAATGCACAAGAGAAATAATCTAATTTTAAGAAAACACACACATCTCAATATGCAAATGTGCAAATATAAAAAGTTTGACGGTATAAATTCTTAAAAATGGCTAAAACAAGTAAAGGAAGTTTCATTTTAAATAACATTTCTATTTTGACTGCGTTCAGTTAATTTTCTCATTTTAAGGAACATTAAAATGTAAATTTACACACTTGTTTTAAGAATTCTAGCAAAGTAAATTTGACTTATTTTTAAAACAAGAACGTCTAAATGAATTTGAGAATATGTGGCTTCTTTTGTTTTTGTTTAGAGCACAGGTAATAGTTTGGCTAAGTTTAGCTGCATTCTGTTCTCTAATTTGAACTTTTCTGTGTCATTATAATATGCTAGTTTACAGCACAGGTATTAGGTTGGCTAAGTTTAGCTGCATTCTCGTCATTAATGTGAACGTTTTGTGTTTTATTAACAAAGCAGGAGTCGAGTCATGTAATATATCCATTGTCATGTAGCTTTAGCTTCTGTTTCTGTCTCTGCTCGTTTCCTCACAGGTAAAACTTTGACGGACTTTATTTAACTTTTGTTTCATTGACTGCGTTGTTTCTGTTCTTAGTTTTTTCTTTTATGAGCCAAACGTCTCATTTCTTGAGTCTGTATCTGCTGAGTCGTGGATTATTATTATTTTGGCACTCACTGTGACTGTGGTGCTTGTCATTTGGCTTTGAAGTGAACTGCAGATATAAATATTAAGTAAGAGGTTTAAGCAAATTTCTTTCACACAAAAAACATCTGACCCAGTTTCTGTCTCATCCTGTTCAACCAGCACGTTTTTATCTCCTTTTACAAAGTTGCTTTTCGATAAAAGCGTCTGCCAAACAAGTAAATGTCTGACATTTGGATTCAGAATTTATGAATCATTTCACTTAGAAACGAGACGAGGGTCGTGAAAGACCGATTAAACATCTGGAGTCTGGTGTCCATAAAGTGTCGCCGTGTGAGGGAGGAACACGCGTAACTATGGCAACAGCCAGTGAAGAGCTGACTTGTGATTTGTGTGTGCTGTCAGAAAAACATCTGAAGTTTCTTTGACACTTCACAAAGTTAATGAATTTTTGCTGACCTTGCTTGTTCATTCAGTGTGAGCAGTGTGGTAGTAAATTAAAAATACTTGTAATTGTTCGAGTGACTCCTTGAAGGATGTTAAATATTCGGGGGCTTTTTTTTTTCCTTATCCACAAAGTTCAGCCTCGACTAAAGCTGCTCCCTGTAATTAGGTTTTGTAAGGAACAGAAGTGAAGTGTTAGTGAAACATCCATCGCGTTGTCATGGATTATTTCAGTGTTATTAAGATAATCTGATGTGTTTTTATGTGCTCCGTGTTTCCTAACCTGTTTTATTTTATCATTTCTCTCATTCCCTCAAAATAACAAAAGCACGACACTTTCAGACACCAAGTATCGATTTATTTTATTATATAATTATTAACGGCTGTTACAAATAAACTTTAAACTTTTTATGGATTAGCATGAAAAAAAATCATTTCATGTTTCTGTCCACTAGATGGCGCCAAGTGCTCACACTCACTAGAGCTATTGTATGAGTTTATGACAAAATATGATTCCACAAAAACTATTTTTAAATAGCATTTTGAGATATTGTGATAATATCGTATCGTCACATAAATGTCGCGATCATATCGTATCATGACTTAAATATCGCGATCATATCGTACCATTACTTAAATATCGTGATCATATCGTATCATGACTTAAATATCACGATCATATCGTATCTTCACTTAAATATTGCGATCATATCGTATCATGACTTAAATATCGCGATCATATCGTATCATGACTTAAATATCGCGATCATATCGTATCGTGACTTAAATATCGCTATCATATCGTATCGTGACTAAAATATCGCGATCATATCGTATCATGACTTAAATATCGCGACCACATCGTATCATGACTAAAATATCGCGATCATAATGCGGTCAGCACGGAGCTCCCCGTTCCGACTTCCATTGTAATGGTGCATTCCATTCGTTGTCGGAACTTGAAATTTCCGAGGTCATCTCAGATTTTCGACGTAGGATTTCAGTGAGGAAATCAGTCGTTATGTTGTTAGTGTACGTGAAACGTGTTATCGACAGTTATTGCTAACATCGACTAACCCGACCTCCCACTTCTAATATAATGGTGCGTTCCATTTGTAGTCACAACTCAGAATTTCCAACTCAGAGCAACGTCATCGACCCCGAGGTAGGATTCCAAGAATTAGAAAATCAGTCGTCCACACAGTGCTGTACTTGTTGTTATGCTTTTTATGTGGAACAACGACCACGACCTCGAGAGACATTGGTGTCCGTGTTTTTCTTTCTTTTTTCTCCACTTCTCTACTGGAATGCAGTCAAATCAGCGTTGATGTCGCTCCGTGTTTATTTATTTCCCTACATTCAGTTTCATGTACCTGTCTTGTTGGGATTAATTTTTATCTTTCACTGACATGTTTGAAATGGGAAATACAAAACCTCACTGTGTGTGTGTGTGTGTGTGTTTATGAGCAGCTGAGCAGAGCTCGCTCTCTCTCTCTGTCGCTCTCGCTCTCTCTCTCTCGCTGTCTCTCTCTCTCGCTCTCTCTCTCTGTGTCAGATGAAACTCGACGTTCTCTCCCACGTTGAATCACTTCAGCTCTGTTAAACCTCAGAGCAGTGGACACACTGCGGTAAGATCCTTTTCATTCTCTCTTCTTCTTCTTTCTGTTTCATCATCATCATCATCATCATCATTCATGAAGAACTTGTTTCCACTGTGCTGTTGTTTTGTTTGTTTGGTGATTGGATGATGTTTCTTTTTAATCATGTGCACGTGTTACCAGCAACTACTGAAGCTCAACGACCTGATTACACTGTTCTCTCGTATGTGATGAAACTGTTCTTCTAATGCAGGGATGAATTATTTCACAATGAATGTTTAGCATTTTTTAATTGGGATTAGAGACGGGACCTACAGGCATATTGTAATCACTTGAAAAAGAACATTTGGCTGTATTTATGAGTTTATTATTTCATTAAAACATAAACATTCTGCTCTGGTTTTATGAGTTTATGAGACAATTTTTCTGGAAAACTAAAATTGTGTTCTGTTTTTCTGAAATAATTAATTTCAAGTGCCTCATCTTAAATTCATGAAGCTTGCCATATTTATTTAACCGATACTGGAGAAACATTGTAGATCTGAACGTCCTGATGTTCCTGCACAAAGTCAATTCTACCTGAACAGATCTTAAATATCTCCAAATGTCTCAAAGTAAAACTGGATTAAAGCGAGCGACTGGAACACGTTTGCTTCCGGTCGAGCACTCAAGTGTTTCATGAATTCAGAAAACAGTTCATTATTTTCTTTATTTCAGAGGAATGTCAAATGTAATCTGATTCCATGCAGAATGCAGCAATTTATTAATGATGGAGTCTGAAATTGCGTGGCAGTGTAGAAGAAGAAGAGGAGGAGGAGGCCTCCTCGAGTTCTTCATCGTGACAGTTGTACTTTAAAGAATCTTCTGGATAACATTAGTAAATAAATGAAGACATTTGTTTGTTTGTTATTTTGTCCTCGATGGTGTAGAACAGTATTGTGATGATTTTCTGCTCAGGAGGACGGTTTAGTTTGTGAAGTGATGTCACTGACAATATAATATGATGTTTTCACTTATTGCGATAAAAAGCACAGACAGGAAGTTAATTGTGATGAATTTCTGTGCCACAAGGGGGAGCTGCATCTTTCATCATGACTGATTATCATATGATTATTTTTCACACAAAAATTACAAAATAAACATGTGTGATGTTTAAGTTTAGCATGTAAAAACAGAGCAGCCCTCGCAGCCACTGCCCTGCCAGTAGGTGGCGCTATGCTCTTAATTCAGTTTTCATGTGCCGATGGTGTCTTTGTCTCACATGTGAAGTTTAGTGCAGATTTAGTTAATGTACGGCAAAGTTACCATGCACTTCCTGTTTTGTGATGAAACGGCAGCGAAATTCAAAAGGCCAACTTCCTGTTGGGTGAAGTTCATGTTCGTTGATGTGTTCAGGGTCCGTCTCTTGTGTCACGTATGAAGTTCCGAGCTGATCGGTCAACGTGTGGCACAGTAACTGCCCACTTCCTGTTTCATGGCGAATGGTTGAAATTTGCCAAACTACCTAAGGTTACCGTGGCCACGCCCCTCATCTTTGATGTTTCTAGCACAAATTGACATTTTTTATGTTGCTACGATTAACGTGTTCAGACGAGTTTGTTCATTTACGTAACGCGTAAATCACCAAGAACGACACTAAATTCAAAATGGCCGACTTGCTGTTGAGTTGACGCCAGGGTCCCAAGAGACTTTTTTGTTCGTCTTGGGCTGTGACATGTTTCCACAAAGTTTCGTAAAATTTGGTGCAACTTAATTTTGTCTTTGTCGTACTGGGTTTCACCTGTGGGGGGCGCCGCTGAGCAATTTTGCAGCATTTTTACATATTTCCCCCATTAAAACAAGTTTCTTTCAATCGTCGCAATAATCTCGTAAATTGCACTTATTTTGATCCAGAGCGTCGTATCGTGCATTTTCCTCAACTTTTACAGCAAATAAACAAAACATCACGAGTGCATTCAAGCTGTGCTCACATGACTTCCGACAGACTTTATTTTCAACAGTTTTTAACTGTCACTTTATGTGGATCCATTCAAACTTAGGGGGCAAAGTTTGAACGGATCCACATAAAGTGACACAAGTGACTGACGCTGCTGTTGTGCTTCAGTTTGACCTCATGGACCTGAACGCAGCAGACAGTTATTATTATTATTATTATTATTATTATCATAATATAATGTTTGTGACATTACGTTACATTTATTATCACAGAGTGTGTAAATCACATTAATGTGCATCACTGAGGTCACTGTGTGTGTGTGTGTTTGTGTGTGTGCGTGCGCTTAACGAGACAAGGTCACCCTGTTTGTGTGTGTGTGTGTGTGTGTGTGTGTGTGAGAGACAGAGACACAAGGAGAGATCTGGACCTGCTCAGCTCCTACTGCTCCTCCTCTTCCTCCTGCTCCTCCTCCTCCTGCTGTGAGTGTGGACCATCACTTCAGCTGAAGTCTTGTATGTAAAGCGTTGACATTAATGATGAGCTGAGTACAGTCACTGCAGCAGTGAGGGAGGGGCGTGGGCGGGGCGTGGGCGGGGACACACAAGCACTTAAGCGACGTTCACACTGGAGTTAAGTGTAGAATAAAAGTCAGCTCCTATATTTGGATCCATGAGTTCAGGAGATTCTGCTTTTACCAAACAAATAACCTGTTGTAGACGGATGAATGGATGATGAATGGATGATGAATGGGTGGATAGACAGATAGATGATGGATTTCTTGTCGGCTCAACAGCGCCCCCATAGTCAGCCACTGGAATTTGTTCATACAGCTACTAAATTCAGAAAGAAAAATGTTTGTCTTTTTCTTCTTCTGATGATGATAATAATGATAATAATGATGATGATGATGATGATGATAATAATAACAAGAATAATAATAAGAAGAAGAAAGAGAAGAAGGAGAATTTCTGGCAGGTACAACACTGCCCCCTACAGGCCAAGGCTCCCAATGATTTTTGGTAATTTTGAAGATGAAATTGTGTGAATTCATGAAACCACTGTATCCATGGCAACCAAGGAAAGGAAATGACATCTTTCTCTTCCGTCCAAGCGAAAACTCACCAATCTTTCGATCGATGGTTTTCCGATGAATTTCGCAGTGGGAAACGTGTTCAGACTCCGCCCTTGCCTTCCTTTGATCTGTATGCAGGTTACCGGGGCAACCATGATGGTCTGTTTGCAGGAATAGCCCACAGCACGCTTCTTTTTAGGAAGTAACAAACTGTTTGATTTACAGGACCAATCACTGGTGGCAGAGCTCGCTCTCTCTCTCTCTCTCTCTCTCTAGCTCTCTCTCTCTCTCTCTCTCTCTCTCTCTAGCGCCTCACAGTGGTCATTTCAGTCACTCCAGCTCATTCTGTGCTGCATGCAGTTCTAGTTTCACAAAAATATCATTGGATTCATTTGTGAAAACACTTAAAAGTCTTTCTTAGAACGCGTCCCAACTTTTCTGCAGAAAGTCAAATTTATTTTAGAGCAAATATAAAAACAACCAACACTGACCAAAGTTTACAGATGTGAAGTCACAGCAGCATAAAATCTATAAAACAGATACAATCAATAAAAACATAAAAGAAAAGCATGAAGGCCAAGGAAAGAGGTCGTTTTTAAAAGTGAATAACTCGTTCCAAAGTTTACTGGCCTGGGTTTTTAAAATCATGTTTTTTTTTACAGTACTCACAGTAACTCCGTAGGAGGAGAGTGGAGACATTCAAATGAACAGGAGATGCAGAGAAGGATAAAGAGGTGGAAGTGGAGCAGAATCTGTCCACGGTGTGGTCATTAGAGCCACACACACACACACTCCTTCACCTCCTCTGCCTCCATCACACTTTTTTTGTCCCGTGTAAAAAGCCTGACATGCACGGGCTATTTTTAATAAAAATGAAATAGTCTTGTTGCAGGAGAGTAAAGTGAGACTGAAACAGCGATTTGCAATTTGGAGCCATGTCACCACTCATCACTGCGCTCAGAGTCCTCATGCTTTCATCCTCCTTCCCCGCCTCGCGTTTTCACTCACACTCACACTCAACGCCCAAAGACTTCAAACGCCCGTGAGTGACGCGCGGCGCCGGGAACCACGGTTTGAAGCGAAGCTGCAGCGGCGAAACACACGAGTGTGGAGGATCCTCTTCTAATGTTTTAATGAACTAAACGGCCTCAGGTTCAGACGTGGTCTGAGCACAATGAGAGGAAAGACTTCATTTCTCCCTAAAATCTGATTCTCTGGATTCTCAGGCCTGAAAGTAGGTCAGAGGAGTCTGAAGTTTCATCGGTTTCCTTTCTTTCATTTGAAGACTATCAGAAAATGTTCTTCTTCATATTCTGCTCTCTCCGTCAAAGGCTTGTGCGTCGTCGTTTGAAGGCACGCGTTCGACCGCACATTTATCGCCTGCAGCGTCGCAGCACATTTAATTTGATCACTTTTAGCCGCTGAGTTTTTACAAATCAGGGCTCAGAAATTCAGCCGATTTTCTTTTTTCCACCGTCTAATAAAGTAGAAGTGTTTAGTGATGACCTGTTCAGTGGAGAAGCAGGAAAAGACTTTGGTTGTTGTTCATTATTAGCTGGTTATGGTTAAAGCTTTGTTTAGAATGAACACATGAAAGAAAGTCCTCAGAAGAACAGCTGCTCAAACCTGTGTGTGTGTGTGTGTGTTAATGTATTCATGCATGAAGGTGAAAATTCACATTCATGCAGGAGTTAGCGTCAGATTAATGGTCACAGGTGGATGTGGACAGAAAAACACTTTTCAGCTCATCAACTCTCAAAGATCAATGGCAACACAAACCAGCGCTCGGCCGTTAAACTGTAGCTAAATGAGGACGAGTCGGTGATGAAGTCATTCACCAGTGTAATTTATCTCCTGAGTGGAACTTCTTTGTCCGGTGGGCGTCGAGGCGTGCAGATACCATCAATCACCTCGCATCCCGGCAATCGTGTTTGACAAAGAACGGTAAAGTAGCTGAGCTCCGCCTCCTCGCCAGGACCCGAGGCAGTTCTGTGAAATTGGTTAAGACCTCACTCGAGTCTCTGAGAGAGAGGGAGACGGCGATCACTCAGTCACAGCAGCCATGAGACTCATGACAGACGAGTTTCATGGTGGTGAAGTGGAGAGCACCGATGCCTCGCAGGGTCAGCGTTTCTGATCAACTGTCAAGGCGGGAGTCAAGATCTTGGACTCAATTGCAGGAGAACAGAAGCAGTTTTCGAAAAGGTTTATTTGCTTGGATAAGCAAAAATGAAGTTGACCAGAGGTCAAAACAAAACTCATGGAGGGAGCGAACAGGCTCAAAAAACTCCTCAAAAACACAGAAAAGAAATCTACAGCCAAGAAAACTAGAAAATAAAACTACAGACTTGCTGCGAAAAACTGAAATCAAAACGACAGCCTTGCTGCGATATCACCATGAACGGGGAAACTATGAGACACAAACGCTTGAATCAATAACTTGGTCTTCTCTGATTACTCATCTGTGACACACTGACAACTGACAAGGGGAGAGGTAATTATCACCAGGTGCAAGTGGTTACTAATCAACGGGGCGTGGTGATGACAGAGACAGTGGAAACCCATCACCAAAATAAAACAGGAAGTGACATAACAAAACCGAATTCCCGGAGTCCAGGAGAAAATCAGTGATTTTAACATCTCACACACACACTGCTGCCTCCATCACTAAGTTCAAATGTCTTATTTTGTCTCTTCAGTGTTTGAAATCGAACGTTCAGATTGACCTCAGTGACACAAAGTGACCACACGAGGCAGCAGAGGAGCAGCAGCTCCTGGGTTTTCTCTCTGGACTTTGGTGTGGGAGCGTGAGTGAGTGAGTGTGTGTGGTAGAGTGAGTGGTTTACAAAGACGTGAACATGTTCTGAAGATATCGTGACGCAGATTTTATTATCCATAGAGCACTGTGTTCGATCCTGGTTGTCTTTGAATGAGCTTTATAATTAAATGTGATTTAACCATCATCCAGTAAAGCTACTGTATGATGATTCAAGATTCAAGATATTTATTGTCATATGTTCAGTTAAGACAGACGTCACACTGCACAATGAAATTCTTGATTTGCACGTTCCCCATAATCACTACAACAACAAAAGAATATATTTTAAGTATTTATATAAAGTAAACACAGTATCAGAAAAATATAATAAAAAAAACTAGAATAAAATGTAAGCTAAATGTACAGACTGAAAATGTAAACCTATGTTTAAATATAAACCTAGACTAAACATTTGACTAGTATAAAAGTATAAAAGTATAAAGACAGCAATAAGATCTTAAAACAGACCTATAGTAATGCAAGAAGTCATACAATATTGGACGATTATTTAACGAGTTTTTTAACAGCAGCAGTGTGTGTGAAGTGATGTCGGCAGTTCAGTGATGTGGGGGTGTGGGGGAGGGGCTGAGGTGTAAAGGTATGTTGGGTGTGTGGTAATGAGTAATGTAAATCAGTCGGGGGGGGGGGGCGTGAAGAGTGCAGTGCAGTTTCCATACCAGACTGCGATGGAGCTGGTGAGGATGCATCTGTAGAAGTTGCTGAGCATTTTGGATGACATGCCATATTTTCTCAGCCTCCTTAGGAAGTACAGTCTCTGCTGAGCTTTTTTAATCCACTGCTGTACATTGTGAGACCAGGTTAGGTCCTCGCTGATGTAAGTCCCGAGGAATTTAAAGGTTTCCACCCTGTTCACTTCTGTCTTACCTATGCACAGTGAACGGTGGTGTACACCCTTCCTCCTTGGGTCAGTGATCATCTCCTTGGTCTTTTCTGCGTTCAAGGAGAGATTGTTTTCCTGACACCAGGCCACAAGTTCAGCCACCTCTCTTCTGTGCCATCTCCGACCCACCAGTGATCAATTCAATGACTGTAGTATCGTGAGCAAACTTTACGATACTGGTGTTGTTCTGGGTGGCCACAAAGAGGGTGTACAGCAGGGGACTCAGCACGCAGCCCTGGTTACAGTTCTTGTTTGTGACGGTTGCAGACCCTGACTGACTGGGGTCTGTCTCTGAGAAAGCTCTGCACCCAGTTACAGAGAGCAGGTGCCAGTCCAAGGGTGAGGAGCTTGACAAAGAGTTTTTGTGGAATGACCGTGTTAAACGCAGAACTGAAGTCGATGAAGAGCATGTACGTGTCCTTGGCCTCTAAGTGAGTGAGGGTGGTGTGGATGACGGTATTAATTGCGTCGTCAGTGGACCGGTTCTGACGATATGTAAACTGTAAAGAGTCCAAGGTGTCCGGGATGGTCTTCTTGATGTGGGTCATGACTATCCTCTCGAAACACTTCATCACTATAGGGGTGAGTGCAATGGGACGATAGTCATTCATTCACAGTGTTTTTCTTTGGAAGGGGCACAATGGTGGTGGACTTGAAGCAGGTGTAGCTTTGTAGGCTCCCCTTACGTTGCAGCAGACCTGGTCCAGAGTGTTGTTCTCCCTCGTCGGAAAGTTGACTTGTTGGTGGTATTTGGGGAGAACAATCTTGAGGTTACGGTGGTTGAAATCGCCGACTGTGATGAACACTGCGTCCGGGTGTGTGGTCTTGTGTTTGTTAATGACAGCATGCAGCAGCCTCAGTGCCTTGGCAGTGTCCGCCCACGGCGGGATGTAAACACACAGTAAAAACACAGCACTGAACTCCCTAGGCAGGTAGAAGGGTCTGCATTTCACCATTAAAAGTTCGATATCCGTTGAGCAGTGTCTTTCAACTACCTGTACGTCTGAACACCAGCTGTTGTTCATACAAACACAGACGCCGCCGCCTCTCTTCCTTCCCGAAGCCACTGTGCGGTCTCCGCAGTGGACGGAGTGTGTTGTGAGATGGATGGCAGAGTCTGGGATGCTGTCCGAAAGCCAAGTTTCCAAGTTTTGTCTTATCTCACATTGGGTTGTATTCCTGGTTCTCAGCTCATCCATCTTGTTGTCAAGGGAGCGAACGCTAGCTAGCAGCAGGCTAGACAGCGGTGGGCTTGTAGCCCTAGCCTTTAGCCTAGCATGTAGCCCCGTAGCTGCATTGTCCGCTCTCCGTCGGCTGCGCTGGTTACCCAGGGCCGGTGCTGTTAGGCCTCTCTGACTGTGGTTAGGGGGGTCCGTCAGGCTAAAAGTGAGCTCATGGTGAGCTAAACCAATGTCCAAAAGCGCCTCTCTGCTGTATCTAACTAGAGGGTTGCCAGAGTTAGCATTTAGGGTGCAAACACAGATAACAATATATACAAAACAAAGTAGTTGTCGAGGAGACGACGCAAACACGTCAGCCACAGAGGACGCCATGTTGGTATCAGTTTCTTAAAGACAATTCCAGTTTTCCCATTGAACAGTGTGATCACTCGTTTCGACGCCTCGCCTGTTTTTCACGCATTTACGTGTGTGTGACAGAAAAGATGTTGATGGTTATATTAACAGACTGAAAGTGAACACACACACACACACATTAACAGTATATTTTTACATCAGATGAAGGAAAGATTCTCTGCGACCGTGGAAATTACAAGTTCAAAATGTCCGACTCTCATGTAAAGACATGTTAATGACTACAGTGAAAATCACAGTCATTTTGTGTTCTGTGTGTGTGTGTGTGTGTGTGTGTGTGTGTGAGCAGAACAATGAGAAGAGGAGAAAGTGAAACGACGCCTCAGCCCGAGCTGAAGAAGAAGAGGAAACAGCGGACGACGCGTGATGAAAACATCTGCGTCTGAAACGAACCTTCAGTGAATTCAACGATGGCAGCGCACATGTTTGTCCTTCTGCTTTTACTGAGTGAAGCAGAGCGGTGTCGCCTCTCAGCGGCCGCAGGTCGGTCAGAGGAGCGGGAGTTCACACTCAGTGTGACTCACACAGAAGGTCTGCCTCCTGGTTCAGATGACGAGGATTACGTGCTCCGTTCGGGACCCGGTGACACCAGAGTTCTGCGTGAAATAACACGAGGAGGAGGAGGTGCCATAAGATGGGCGGAGCCTCGCTCTCGTCGTCAGAGGAGGAGTTGGCTTTGGAACCAGTTCTTCGTCATCGAGGAGTACAGAGGACCTGAGCCGGTCCTCATCGGACGGGTGAGCGAGTAAAACTAATTAATTTCATTAACTCATTCATTCATTTTTTTAATCTTTAGACACATAAACACATACAGATACAATGTTGTTGTTTTTGTTTTCTGAGAACCAGTAGACCTCATTAGGGATGTCCCGATCCGATATTGATAGCGGGTATCGGTCCGATATCAGCCGGATTATATGGTAGTGCCTCTAAAATCTCCGATATAAGCGCTCCGATACAACAGTCCATTCTGCTCCAGCAGCGCCTGTTATGATCACGTGGGCTCTGTGTGTTGGATGCATGTAGAGCCCACGTGATCACAACAACAGCGTGTGTGTGCTACTGCTATTTCAGAGGTTTAACATTTTTCTTTAACATCTGAAATCAGAGGCAACGAAGCCGCACAGCGAGCGCGAGTTAGCCATTAGCACCATGCTAGCTCATCCTGTGGCGAGCTGCTAAAACAACATTATTTCATAAACCAGTGCCACCTGTCGACTTTCAACAGCATCCGTTTGTTAATTATATATATATATATGTATATATATACATATATACGTATATATATACATATATACATATGTATATATGTATATATATACATATATATACATATATATGTATATATATGTATATATATACATATATATACATATATATATATATATGTATATATATGTATATATATATATATATATATATATATATGTGTCTAACCTCAACCTAACCATGAAACATATCTTCACCTTAAAATGTAGTAATTTACGTTATGGGGACTTGCTTTTTGTCCCCACAAGGAGGACAAGTCCCCATAATGTGACTGTGTAAACAGGTTTTGGTCCCCACAACATTAGTAATACCTGGTACACACATACACATATATATACAGTATATATATATATATATATGAAAGCTTTGTGTGTGTTAATGTGTCCTGAAGCTCCACACATGGAGCTTAGTACGTCTGCGGGGCCAGTCCCCGGGCTCCGAGCTCCGGGTTTACCTGCGGGACGAGTCACTCACCCTGTGTGGGTTGGGCTAATCCAAAATAGTGAAAACAAGGGGGGGGGGGGTTCTCTGAAGACACGCTGTTACCTGGGAAACACGGGTGCTCTGAAAACACTCCCATGAGCACTTGGTACCTTCCTCCTGATGAAATTAACCATAGACTGTATGAAATTAACATGGCAAAAGATCCAATATTCTTATGTTGAAGGTTAAAATTGATGTAACCATTGGTTAATAATAAATGGGTCAGTTTTTCTCAAACCTACTGTTGCTGACTAGTGTTCTCTGTTGAAGTAATATCACTTGATCAAGCCTATTCTAACATTCCACAAATAAGTCAATAAAGTATGTATGATTCGTGCTGATATCGCATCAGATCAGTATCGGTATCGGCCAATACTCAAGGCTGCAATATTTGTATCGATCGGAAGTGAAAAAGTTGTATCTGGACATCCCTAGTCCTCATGGAGACCAAAACCTGGTCCTAATCAGGAATTGTGGTTCGGTGAGGTTAGTCAGTTTTAGGCTGATTACACTGTCACAGTGAGTCAGTGCAGAGTTTAGTCTTTATGAATCTTCTGGGTTAGATTCATCCTGTGAACCAGAAGACACGTTAACAAGAGTCTTTGCTGTGACGCTCTGACGCAGTTTATATACTGTAGATTGTTTGTGGGCGGAGCTCCATGACATATGCTGTTAAACAACTCTCTCATGGAAACATCTGCAGAGAAGAAACATCTGTATCTGGACGAGCAGCTCCTTTGACAACTTGTCAGCTCGTACCGAGGTCAGGCCGGGATGTACCGGAGTGAGTAACTACACTGTAAACTACTGTACTACTACAGTAACTCCAGACGTTTCGAGCTCCTGCAGTAAACGGTGAAAGAGTTGTGAAACCACACGTGACGACGGATTCTTCTCTGCAGATGTTGAGTGGAGAGAGAGTGGAGCAATGCTGTGGTCGATGGTGAAAAGAAATGGTCGTTACTTCTGTCTTCGTTTACGGTCAAAAGGCGCTGACTTCCAGAATTGAGAGATGCACAAAAATGTACAAAATGATGTTGAACTCAGCGTTAGAGATCATGAGGGAGGGACGTGGAGGAGAGGACACCAGGTCTCCTCTCTAGGGAGGTGTTCCTGTTCCTGGCACGTCCAACAGGGAGGAGACCTCAGACAGACCAGGGTCCAGGTGGAGAGATTATATCTCCAGTCAGAGTAGGACGACGTGTCCAGGGAAGGACAAGTCTGTGTCTCTCTGCTCGAGCTGATCTTGGATGAGCGGCTGACGATGGACGGATGAATAGAAGACTCATTTGTCGTCCTGAACGCGAGTAAACCGCAGTTACGTGGTCCTGTCGCACCATGAAGACGGGCGTGCACTGATTAAACCCTCTAACACTTCACAGTCAGACGCTGGGCACTAATGCAGCAGCTCGGCTCCACTCAGAGCAGGATTACTCTGAGTGTTTCCTGCCACTTTATAGCTCGTGTCATACTTTACACTTGACAGTGTTGATTGGAATGGTGCCAGTGCAGCGTGCACCTCATAAATGCTTCATCTGCCCCGTTGTTATTGACACAGTGAGCGGAGGTCGTGAAAGCAGACGTCAGTGGTGATTTTATTCCATCATGTTTCTACAGAGACGCAGGAATAACGCCACGGTTATATTTTACTGTTTGTGACGTCGTCAATCAGCTACAACCTTGTTTTTTATCATAATTAGTCCGAATCGTTGTCATCTACACACAGAGGTCATGGTTCTGAATAAAAGATAAATTAATGTAAGTAAATAAATTGTAACACAGACAAGTTTATGTTCAGTAGCTTTACCTATTTGGAAAAAAGTATAATTTCTGGAAGTTGTAATGATTTATTCCTTTACATTCTGACACTTTGTTATTACAGTTTTATTTTTATTTTATTTTACTTTATGTTTTTATTTTTGCCTTTTTCTCATATTGTCTGTTTCTTATTTTTAAAAACGAAGCTGCTATAAAATCCCAGGTTTAGGTTCAATAAAATCCACTTATCTAAACTCACTGTAGACTTCACTGCTCTCCTATAGAATAAACTGTGTGTTTGGAAAAATCCATTTTTGGTCAGAATAAAATGTTTTTACAAATGTCTTGTCGTCTATTACACACACGAGACAGTAATATGTGGAATATTCCACAGTTGCTTTGTCGGCGTTGCATTTATAGACGATCCCTGAGCATAGACCACTCGTTTATTTAAAAGACGATTGTTTACTTCACACGTTATTAATGCAACAACGTGATATTTTGTTTCCACAGATGTCATCTGTAGTTTTCTGTGGTTTAATGAGTCAAGATTCTTAAAAAGTACTTGTTGTATTCATAGGGCCTTTGTGTAAGATATGAAACTAGAGTTTAAAACTGGAACTACATTCTAAAATTAAGAGATTCATGATGGCCGATTCCATACAAACATACAAGAAGCTAAACTTAAACCCATTTTATTGCAGCTTCTGTTGTTTGTTTCATACACTTAACGATAACTTATGGAGTAAACCCACTTAAGTGTTCCAGACTGGATATTTAAGACTATTTAGTTTATTGCTCTGCTGCCCCTATAGGTTAACAGAAGGATGGTTTACACTCTTTCAATCACCTTAGCATTCGTGTTCTTTTCTATGCAGATGACGCAAACTTGTTTTTCCCCCAGTATCATTTAATTTTAAGAGTTAAAAAACATTAACAGTAAGCTTGTCTCTAGTAGAGCTCCTCCTGCTGGTTGTATATAATAGTAAAGCAGTGAATAATGAGATGAATTCAGAATTTTATTTTGTTGTGTTATTTATTTACAAGCGTTTTCTCATCTGTGAGGTTTCAAATGTAAATCCATGGATTTCTGAAGCTTTGATTCTCATAATAAAAGCTTAAATCTATCGCTAAAGCGGGTTAGAAACACAATGTTTCCTCTGAGAAGGAGCAGAAATAGAGAGAGAGGCGAGATGAAACCCATTAACTGTGCGAGGTTTGAGGGCAAACCATCAACTGTTGAAATCCCAGCTGCTTCAAACGTGGATCACGAGAGGGGGGAAGAGTTTTGGCTGCCGAGGACGAGCAGATGAAAAGCTGTAGGTGAACGTACATGAACATGAGAGGAGGGAACGTTCGCAGCACACTGACGTTTGTGCGGGTGAATACATTTCTTTCCCACCGTGAGATTGTTTTTCCATGGTGACTGAAGCACAGCAGGACTGAGGCAGCAATTATATCTGTGTGTGTGTGTGTGTGTGTGTGTGTGTTTCCTTCTTTACACTTTACACAAACAGAGGGATCTGGATTTTGTTTTCTCTATAAAGCTTAAGCTGTGTTTCCTGTGAGTGTAGTTTTTAGTGTTTCCATTAGGAACAGAAGCAAAAATAACCACCTCTAACCATTCGATTATTTTGGGGAACCAGAGTAAAATGGTACGGGACCCTCAGGGCGGAGCTAGTGATTGGTGTAAATATCCCACGGAAGTCGAGGCAAACAAACATCTGCAGTCTCTTCTCGTACAAACTCGTTGACGTGTTGTTGAGACTAATGCTGTGTTTCCATCATGGTTCAGTCTGGAATGGTGAAGTCCTGGGTCAGGCTTGCGAGGTGTGGGCGGTACCCGATGGTGGTGTAGTGTAATATCATACAGGTGTGACGACATCGAACGCAGCACAACATCCAGCAGCTCAGTTTGAGGCTTTTAGACGTTTCTCTGTCGCTCGACTTGTGAGACTGTACCATTTTACTTTCACGGTGTCTGAAGTGTTACCATGAACCTTTTTATTGTAGACAGCTCAGATCTGAGGACAACTGAGACAATGAACCTTAAAAATGTGCCGAGTTAGTTTCTCTGGTTTCTCTGGTTTCTCTGGTTATCAGAATATGTGATTTATGTCTCACATAAAGAATGGAACGGTTGATGCTGGTTATTTTGGTTCTATTATGAATGGAAATGCTAAAAAAAGGTTCTGTACTTAACCAAACTGAGCTGGAACTGTGACAAACAGCCACAAACCAAGCAGCTGGACGTCCTCCTGTTTCTCTGTCGTGGTGCGTTCAATGTTCACAAACTGTACTGACTCACATATTAGAGGACACAAAATGACAGAAACGTGTTTTTATTACACTTCATACTGTTGATTTAGGAATTGATTAATAATCAACTAATCAATGAATGAGAGTGTGTGTGTGCGTGCGTGTGTGTGTGTGTGTGCGTGTGTGTGTGTGTGTGTGTGTGTGCGTTCGCATCAAGGAAAAAAAGAGTGAGTGGGTGTTGGGATGAATAAAACCCTGAGTCCCCTATCTTGCAATTTGTAGGGTGTATGTATATATATATCTATATATGTGTGTGTGTGTGTGTATATATATACATACTACCAGGAGTTTCTATAATCCCTAACTTCATCCTCCTGATGTGTGTGTGTGTGTGTGTGTGCTAATCTCATATTATGTCCGTGCTGTGATCCACTCGAGCGTTAACAT
>NC_081142.1:26218481-26288481 GCF_958295425.1 Solea solea | reverse complement strand
TGCTGCCTCCATCACAAGTTCTAATGTCTTATTGTCTGTGGGGTTTGGTGTGTGAGAGTGAGTGTTTTACAAACTTCAGTTTCCTGTCTCACAGTGAGATAAAGACATGATCATGTTCTTAACAACTGACGTAGATTTGTTTTGTCTTTTTGTTAATTAGCATTTTAGTCACGTTGTATTAATTTGAGTGCGTTTAATCTACATTATTTAAATGCGCTCATGTCGATTAATTATTTTCCTCCTTTGTTTTACTCTTTATTTGCCCATTTTTCTTTTAAATATGTTTCTTTTATTCTTTTGCACTTTGTTCGACTCTGGTTGTTCTTGAATGAGCTTTACAATTAAATTTGATTTGACCGTCAGCTAATAAAGCTTAGCATGACGCATTGTTTCATAGAAGCAATTCCATCTCAACTAATACCATTTTTCCCCTTCAGTCTTTATTCTTATGTGGAGGAGTTTAAGAATAATGCTCGACTTTAAGTAAAAAGCCTCATATTGGATGCTCTTTGAATGTGTGACGGGTGTGATCTCACACAGCAGCTGAATAATTAACCATCAGTGAGATGGAGCTGCGCTGATGAAGAGGGGAAAGTGTTTCTCCGCTCGTTGGCGAGCGTGCACCGCGTGTGCACCGCGTGTGCACCACACGTGCACGCGGAGGTCATTTCTGTTCCTCAGGTGGACGATGATGTGATCTGTCACGGATCGCCGCCCTCGTTTTCACGCCTGCTGCACTGACGCAACGTTACAGTGACACCAATCTCACACACTCGTTCATAAATAAGTGAACAGGACAAACACAGATGAATTAATTAGGGACTGTCACAGAGTTCTATTCACTCTTGTTCTGTAGAGTAATGGAAACACACACTCATTTTTTCTCTGTCTGCTTCATTTTGCAAATTCTGCCATTGTTTTCTCGTGCGACGCTAAAGACGCGCTTTCATCTCCCACGTTGTTAGCGACGAACCTTCATTTATTTCCACTGCTCGGCATCTTACTTCATTTTATTAGCAAATTAAAATCCTTCACTCACCATTAAGTGTGAATCTGCTGTAGCAGGTGAAAAAATAGACGGATTACATTCACGGGTTTTAGGGCACATGGTATTATAACAAAATAAAACGAATCACTCTTATCACGCTAAAATTACTTTTATTTTGAAAGTCAGATGCCCCCAGCATCAACAAAGGAAAAAAAGGATGGTGCAGTATAGTAATAGTATAGTAATAGAGTGTGAGGTTTTCTTTTTACTTTTTCATTATAAGTCTTTTGATCTCTGGTGTCAAACTCGCGGCCCAGTCAATTTCTAGCGACCCACCGTGTAATATCATGTTATAATGACTTATTTCTGTCAGATTGTTTTATTTACATCACAAACACATTGATCATGGACATGTATATTGTTCCATATCAAAACAATCCTATGAAATATTGTAACAGGAACCATTATTGTGATATAGTTGTGGAATATTGTGACGTCAGTATGAGAGCCTGTGTGTTTTATCAAAGCTCTGCTCACACTGCTGTAACATGAAATCTCTGCAGGCGCGTGGTCGTTCTCCGTGTCGGAGCTGGCAGCTCCAGGTGTGGAAGTGGGCCGTCTCACTGCCACCGATCCCGACCTGGGAGAAAACGCACAGCTGGAGTTTACGATCTTGGACGCGGAGGAGGCCGAAATATTCAACATAACAGGGAGAGACCAAGAGGGCGTCATAGAGCTCAACAAGGTGAGTGAGGAACACCGCTGCAATCTTTTATTTGAAGTCTATGATCAGGGTTCCCACGGGTCTTTGAAAGCCTTGAAAGTTTTTGGAAATCGCCATCAATAGACATGGGTCATTGAAAGTGCTTGAATTTTGTGCAAGAAATAAGTGAAGTTGATATTTAGGAGACATCATTACTCACTGTCCACTGTCTCTCTCTGACGTGAGATTCGGTGCAGAACAATGAGCGAGTAAAGTTAAGAAAGAGAGAGAAAATGACGACAGAAATCTCTGTCTTACCAAAGACAAAAGACAAAGACTGACTTTGAGGACAATCACTTGTCCAGATGCAGAGCTGCTGCACATCAATAAAAGTGGACACCATCATGGACCAAGACGCTCTTACAAGTTGTCCTCCCGTCTGAAGCACATTCAGTCCTTGAATTTGAGGTAACTGGTCCTTGACATGTCCTTTAATTTGATGTCAGTCAAGGTGTGGGAACCCTGGATCAGAGCAGTTGAACCTTGAACTGAGAGATTATGTTGTGTGTTTCAGTTGAGCGCAGCTGATGTAATTAGCCTTTTTACTTGTAAAGTGGACTTGAAGTGCTGAACAAAATGACTTGGGTTGAGCAACCAAACATTGACCCCAGTTCCAATACGAGTGGTGTCTGCTCGACCGAATCACAAGTCAAACTTTGTTCACTTTGCAGCTCTGCGCCAAATCCCACAGAAATGTGTGTCTTTCCACAAGCTCACAAAGCTCCACTACTGCCAAGTGGTGCATGTAGATGTCCTTGTCTTTTTTTGATTGAATCCAGATCACTGGGTCACTGCAAATAAAGAAGGAGACTTTACGCCCTGCTAGGTGCCTTTAATTTGAATGTGTGTTCTCACTGAACTCGTAAAATTCAACAATACTGCTTAAGTTTCAAGTTCATTCCAATATAACTATATTTCACAACTGTTATTTAGTGTAAAATTTCTATAATTTAGTTTGGTTTTATCTATTATGTGGATTTATTTGTACAGTTACCTGTATAACAAAGTACTGGTTCAGGCAATTTAACTGCTTCAATTACATTTCTACCACCAATAATTGACAATAAAATACAGTATAAACAAAGGACACTCAACACTAAATATGTTTTATTCAAGGCAAGATTTACGGACAAACAAACTTGATATTCCACTAAATTTGCTTGTATTATGCTTTTAGCAGAGGAGAGAAAAGGAGAGTGAAAGTTGAACCAGAAAGTTTATTCTACTATTTATAGTAGATGTTCACATCAGTTTTATCTCACTGAAAACAGCATTTAACTCATATATTATATGTCCATGCTGCTACTGTAGCTGATGACATGGCATCTGGCCACAGCAACTAGCTGCTACGTTAGCAGCTAGCAGATAAATTACAGCTGCTTTAACAGCAAGCTAGCTACTGCCAAAACAGCGAGCTAGCTACTCCCAAAGCAGCAAACTAGCTACTGCCAAAGCAGCGAGCTAGCTATTGCAAAAACAGCGAGCTAGCTACTGCCAAAACAGCAAGCTAGCTACTCCCAAAGCAACGAACTAGCTACTGCCAAAACAGCGAGCTAGCTACTGCCAAAACAGCGAGCTAGCTACTGCCAAAACAGCAAGCTAGCTACTCCCAAAGCAGTGAACTAGCTACTGCCAAGGCAGCGAGATAGCTACTGCCAAAACAGCAGCTAGTGGCTCTGTTTTAGCTGCTAACGTCAAACACTGCTGCCATGTTATCTGGCAACAGCAGCTACTAGTAGCAGCTAGCTGCTGCGAAGCCTCCTCAAAGGAAGGACATGAATATGAGAGTTTAGTTTAGTGCCTGGTTTACTTTTACTGTAGTAAATGTTTTGTGAAAACCCAGAATGAATGACAAAAAGGGAATCTTTTATAGGAGACGTTTACGTTATCAGAGCTACTTTAACACAAAAAACTCACAAACAAATCCAGTAAATTTCATCGTGTTTGATTGTTGTGCTTAATCTTACCTCAGATTAAAAATAAAATAAATCACAGTCATGTTGTTGAAAGCTTCATTTTACATTTCTTTTTAAGAGACTCTTGTTATTTGTTTGAAATAACTACACAGAAATACTGTAAGTTAGTGATATAAAGTAAGTCCAGCGGGGATGATGTGAGCTATATGGTGAGCGGAAGGTAAAGTAAGTTCTTGTTTATAAATTATGAAGCACTGTACAGTGTGAGTGAGGAAATATAGAAATATAAAGCCTATATGAATGAATGAATGAATGATAAATGAAAGGCCGTGTGTAAAGTGTAGCCTGGAGCATAAAGGGGCTGAAGCTGCATCTGTTTGTTCTTCAGCTCCTGGATTATGAGACACGGAGCTCTTACACTTTCTCTGTGGAAGTGGCCAACCCTGTCGTGGACTCCCGGTTCCTGAGGAAAGGGCCCTTCAAGGACCAGGCCACGGTCCGGGTCATGGTGCTGAACGCTGACGAGCCGCCACAGTTCTCACAGAAACGCTACCATCTGAATGTTTCGGAGAACTGTCCACCGGTCTGCGCCGTGGGACGAGTCCACGCCGTCGACCCGGACACTGGACAAAGCTCCCTCATCAGGTCTCCGTTACTATATCCGTCTTATATATTTTTAGAATTAGAATGTGCCACATTCATCACTGCAAACCTTCAAATACTGTGTAGATATTTCATAAATGACCAGAGAATCCTATTCTTTTCAGGTGAGAACAGAAAGAATATGAGTGATTTTTAAACAGACGGCTTGTTTTTGTAATTACTGACACAGTTAGACGCAGAACCCGAGGGCTAATGTAAGAACCAGCATTTTTGACTTATATAAAGTTGCTTTAACTTTGGCAAAAACAACAACAGACTTCTTGGCCAAATATTCTAATTTACCAACTTTACAAAACCAGAGAACAAAGTGGCTGCTACAGTTACTAAAGGCAAAGATGTGACATGATGTCACTCCCAGTTCTCACTTCTGATGTTGAGAGATCGCAGCATAATAAGCCGACTGCTCGTTTTTAAGAAGCTAAGAAGCCAGCAGCTCCCATTTCATGCAGTGGTAAAAATAAAAGTTGTGTTGAAAGGTCTCTCTCTCTCTCTCTCTCTCTCTCCCTCTCCCTCCCTCTCTCTGTCTCAGTCTCTGTCTCTCGCTCACTAATTTCTCTCGGTCTGCAGATTCTCCATCGACCCTCAGTCCGACCCTCAGGCTCTCTTCCGTATCTCCTCAGACGCGGGTTTCATCAGCTCGGTGATGGAGTTGGACCGTGAGCAGGAGCAGTGGCACAACATCACTGTCATGGCCACGCAGAGAGGTGTGTCACAGCTCGCACGCCCTGGGGCTACACACACATACACACACATCATCGTTATATATGATAGAAACTCCACATTAGTGTCACTTCCTGTTTCTTTCAGACAATCCAAACCTGGTGTCTAGGGTGGTGGTTGCCATAGAGACACTGGACCAGAATGACAATGCTCCAGAGTTGGACAGGCAGTACTCCACATCTGTGTGCGACTCCAGCGCTCCCGGTCAGGTCCGTTATATACTCTCTCTGTCTCTCTAGCTTTCTTTCTTTTCTTTTTTTTACCTGATATTAAATTGCCACACGGCGGACCAGTGGCTAGCCGTGTTGTTCTCACAACGAGAAGGTCCTTCCTGTGTAGAGTTTGGATTTTCTCTCCAGGTTCTCTGGCTTCCCACAGTCCAAAAACATGCAGTTTGGTCATGAGGTTAATCTAAATCAGAGGTCTCAAACCTGCGGCCCGTGTATATATCAATACTTATCAAAACAAGCACCTTTATTTTAAAATTATAGACAATATATTGTCACAAATGTTGTTATTGCTATATAATGAGGGAATAACATGATATATTTTAAGCTAATATCGCCCCGTCACTACTTTTTTACTCACATTGTTAGACTTTTCTTCACTTGATTGGCCCCTCCTTACCAGACATGAAGCTCATGTGGCCCCCAGGCCATTTGACTTTGAGACCCTGACTCTAAATTGAGCTGATGTTACACAATCAAGATAAGTGTTCACCTCTGTAGACGTATACACTAGACAAAACATAAGAGAACATTTTACTGGATTTCCACTGATCCAGAGAAACAGAGCGATGGGAACCCACCAGCAATGCCGTTATTTCATGCTTAACTGTTGGTAAATCACGGAGTCAGACTAGATTTACCGAGAGCTCGTCTGCGTAGCAAGGTTAACACATTTACATTACACTGCTCATTGCTAATGCTGACGTTATACTAAAGAAACATTAACTCTTCCATTGACACCAACACTATCTTTAGCCCGTAGACTCCAGAGTTAAATGTTTGTGTCCAGACTCGGTCAGAACAGATGAAGGGATGTCAGGATACTGCAGGTCTGCAATGATGTCCTCAACAAATGTTAACTAACTCATCTGGGACGATCAGATGAAGTCAGTCTGTCAAGTTTTGCGATATATCGGTCGATCTATATGGATTTAAAGTGGCAGTCAACTCTGACAGGTTGAATCCAGCACCGGTCCTGTTCATTTTTGCTCCATCTTTGCCTGCCAACATGGTCCCTGCACTGTATTATAACCATCACTGTATTCAAAGGGTTCATTTCTGGATCATTTCTTTTCCTTGGAAACAACAAATGCTGCTAAAAATGCAGTCAGTGTTTTTGTGACACATGTGTCACGTTATTTCTCTGTGCTGCCACCCGCTGTTCCTGCCAGCTGGGTGCTTTTACTGCAGCAGCAGCAGCAGCAGCAGCAGCATCAGCAGCAGCAGTGGGACGCATAGTGTTTGCTTTAGCAGCAGCAGCATCATCAGCAGCAGCAGCAGCTGTGATGCAGTGTGAGGAGAGTGAAGCGTAAACAGTGAAATTAAACCGCAGCAAAACTGGATTTCACGTTTCATTGTTTCCCTTTAAATCCCCTGTGGTGGACTTCATCACCACTGCACTGAGGTAATTATAGAATGAAAATAACTGTGAATGGTTATGATGAAAACAAAGTCACAACAATAATAAAAGAAAACGAGGTTGGATTCAATTAAAATCGTGTTTCTACAAACAAATAGAGACATTTATTCTGATTTCTTTCAAAGATGTTGTGAATGACAGTGATTTCACTGAAGAAGAGTCAAGTTTATACTCTTGATACACTAGATTATATTATAATGTATATAATATTAAATATTATATACATTATATATAATGTTCATTATTTTGTATAAATGGAGAGTTAAAAGAGAACTTCCTGTCGTGCAGGTGGTTCAGGTTCTGCGAGCCATCGACAGGGACCAGGGAGGTCAGGACTCTCTGATCCACTTCAGCGTCCCCCCAGAGTCCAGCTCTGGACTCAATCTCACCATCAGGGACACTGGAGGTAACTTTGCTCTTCTTTATGTTCTTCTTCTGATTGTTGCTGTTGTTCTTCTTCTTCTTTTTCCCATTCAAATGTGTGGTTGTAAACATTGATGCCATAATAACCTTTAAGTACTGAAATGATACATGTTGTGATGTAAATCGGTGTATCTACTGCCCTCTCTGGACAAACACCAGCTACTGCATTCAAATTTTACCATTGGCTTTGTTCGTCCACGCCAGTGTTAGCTGTGGATTTGGTGTCAGATATTGATTTATGTTTATATTTCCAGTTGTTTGCATACTTGTGAAAAGCACCATGGGGGCGCTATAATGGTCGTATCTCATTCGCCATGGATTTAAAGTGTGAAGTGAAGTCTTGCAGAAGGTTTTCCTGCCAACATGGCGGCGTAAACAAACCTGTAGAAACTCTACATCAGCTGTTTGTGGCTCCTGCAGCTTTAATACACAACACAGGCTGAAAGTGGGACCTGTGTGTTGTGCAGTGACCTCGTTTCATTTGTGGCGTGTTTTCATTTTAGCGACGTCATCAGGCGTGACGGCTAACCTGGTGCTACAGTCAGCGCTGGAGCCTGTGCCCGGCTTCTCCTCGTCCTCGCTCACGCTCTTGGTGCCGGTCGTGCTCCGCGACGTCGCCTCGGGTCTGACCAACACCGGCACGGTCACCCTGACCGTCTGTCCGTGCGTGCGAGGCGGCATGCAGACGGAGGACAGGGGTCGGCAGAGGGACAGGAAGTGGGAGAGACACGCCGTGTGTCTGCCCGTGCCGTCTTCCACGCCCTCGCTCATATTCAGCCTGGTCACGTTGCTGGCCATGCTGGCCTGCATCACCACCCTGCTGGGTACGTCTGTGTGTGTGTGAGCGCTGGGGTCAGGTGAAGCTCCTGTAGTCTGATCACGTGTCTCGTCTTCGCCCTCTAGTGGTGTGCGCTCTCTCGCTGTCGCTGCGTCACCAGAAGCGAGACGCCCACGGCGCCTCGGAGGAGGACGACGTCCGGGAGAACATCATATCCTACGACGACGAGGGGGGAGGGGAGGCGGACACCAGCGCCTTTGACATCACGGCGCTGCAGAGCATGCACAGGATTCAGCACACGAACCACAGAAACATGTAAGACCCAAAACCTGGTCCTAATGAGGCAGAGACTCGTTTTCCTATGCTCCGGTGAAATTAGGATTAATGTGTGATTAACTGCTTATGTTACCCTGGATTTCCACTGGACGTGGAACGGCCGCGGAACGGCCGCAGCACGGTTCTGCTTCGTCCTCTCCCAAACGTCAATCCCCCCCGGGCGCGTTACGGCAGCAGCGCGGAGCCTTGGGAGCCAGCGGTATTCACGGAAGATCGCGCGATAATCTCGAACGGACGCGAGATCCCGCAATATCATCTTAGCAGGACTTTATACTCACCATCCACTCCCAAAACTCCTGCAATTAAAAACCAGGCTTTGTCCTTTCTGACATTGTCCTTATAATAAGGATCTGTGGTGTCATAAAGGATTTTATATTTCTCCACTTCCATAATCAGTCTCTCGTCGTCCATTGTCTCCGAGACCCTCGGATCAAATGACTGTTGACCTGGGAGCACCGGTTATGACGTAACGTTGAGGTGAAGTTGTGACCTGCGTATTGTGTTTTATTTTGAAAGGGGGGCGGAAGTGTTTTACTTTGATACTGTGTCGGACTTCCTGTCTTGTGCGATCTGCTTCGTTGAAATTTACGAGGTTCAGCAGCGGCAACGGAAAAAATAGAACTGATTCCTATCGATAGCGCTGCGGCGCGGCGAGCCGCTTCTGGGCCGCTGCTGATCCGCGCCGCAGCGCGGCCGGTGGGAATGCTCACATTGATTAGAATGGAAGCGATTTGCAACGGCTACCGGGCCGCTGCCGTTCCGCGGCCGTTCCGCGTCCAGTGGAAATCCAGGGTTACAGTTAAATATATGAAGTGAATTTTTTATGTATTTATTTAATTCTCCAATTAAGAATTTAGAAATTTAAGAAGGGATTAAATAAGGACCAGTGGTCCAGATGATTATTTTAATCCTGAAATAAAATAAAATAATCCTTTATTCGTCTCACATGGAGAAATTTACAGCATAATACAATCAGTGTAGAAAAGTAAAAATAAGATAAGGAAATAAAGACTATTAAATACTATTAAATATGTATAATTTGACAATAAATACAAATGACTGAATTGTAAGTGCTGGTCGACTTCAACATGTTTAATATGTGTTTACATCTATAAACTCCACATTTAACACTCTGAAAAAGAACAAACACTGACTTTATTCAAATGTTATGAATTGCATAAATAATTTATTGTAATTTATATCATTTAAATGAAATGTGTGTGTGTGTGTGTGTGTGCGTGCGTCACAGATGGTACACACAGCAGAATCCTCACAGGGTCAGGACGTACAGCTGGAGCCGTAACCCTCGCCTCGGCCTGGACCCTCAGCAGCGGCCAGGCTCCGCCCCTCTCTACGGACGCCTCTGCTATGGCGTCCACGCGCTGCCCGTCCTCGCAGACCTCGCGGCCGGACCTCTGGAGGCTGGTGTGCAGTTAACTCAGCTGACCACCGGGGGGATCAGTGGAGCGGCTCACGTCGTCCAGTCCATGCTGCGCTCGACTGGAGCCGAACACACACACACACTGACCCAGAGACAAGAAAACAGTGACTCAGCAAATACAGCTGAGGTCAAAGAGGGTCGGGAGGAGGTCAAGGTCAGAAACACACACACACACACACACACACACATACCTGTGACACACACACTTTCTCTTGATTGGTTGAGAATGCTGACTCAGCGTTTCCTGTTTTCTTCCGTTCTATTGAAATCTGAAACTTTGTGTCCACACTTTTCTTCAGACTGAACCAGCGAACGACGACGACGTCTCCGTGGCTCCGTCGTACGCTGACCTGAGCGAGTCGCTGTCGAACCGGCTCGAGCCGCGGCCCGAGTCGTCGCAGACTCACGTCAGCACCAGCGCCACCAGCTGCACGCTGGACGACGTCGACACTGACTCCTCCTCCTTCTTCCCGTCTGTTTCAGAGAGAAGTTTTCCTCCCGTTTACCCGAGCAGAGACACGTACAGCGTCGTGGGCTCGCTCAATCGCGGCAGCAGAGGCTCAGGCGTGAACGGCGGGTTGTACCCGGCGCCGTCGCAGCTACTGAGCATGTGCAGACTACAGAAAATGGACAACAGTGACATGAGCTGGACACCGCTGGGGGCGGGGCCTGCGGCAGCGACGACCTCTAACCCACCACGGCCTCTCCACATGGAAGACCTCCTAAAGATCCGCCTGGATCAGGTGACCTTTGACCTGTCCCAGCCGCCGTACGACTCGCTGCAGACGTACGAGTTTGAGGGGCGTGACTCGAGGGCGGAGTCTCTGAGCTCGCTGGAGAGCGAGCGAGAGAAGGACGAGGGGCGAGAGGAGGGAGAGGGGGGAGGGGGGGGAGACATGGATGAGCTGAACCAGAAGTTTCAGAGGCTGATGGAGGTCGTACGAGAGCGGGAGAGGGGGAAGGCGGGCCAGGGAGGCGGGGCTAAACAGGCCACGCCCAGCGGGACTCATACACATATGAAGGACAAAGACAAAGAAGTGCAGAGATGGGATTTTTAGACCGAACAGAAGAGAAATGTGACTCCTTAAAGGGATAGTTCCACTCTGACTGTGGCTTTGTAAACCGCTCACTCTCCCACACCAAAGACTGTGTCATGAAAAAGTACCAAGATTCACCACACGAGGCAGCAGTCGACCTGCAGCTGAAATCACTTTGTCCTCTTGTCCCGCACTGCAGGGGGCGCTCTCAGCACGGTCAGCGCGCATATATATATATATATTTGTATATATATATATATGTATATATATACATATATGCGTATACACATATATATACATATATATATATATACAGTATATATAACATTTCATATGGAATCTGTGACTTTTCACCCTCGTGTAACTGATATAAATGATTTATTTGGACTTTCGACACGAAAGTGATGAAAAATTTACTTTTTTTTCCCCTCCCTGTGAAATATTGATTCTGAGCCCTGAAAGCTGCATTGTTAGAAAAATAGGGCTCATTAAAAATGGACTGGGATTGTGATGTTTATTATTGATAATTCAACAGCGGCACAAAGAGGCCTCGTGCTTTCAGAGCGACTTCAGCAGCAGACGACTTTTAAAGGGGACACACGTTATAAATGGACTAAATTAAGTCGTATAAATGACCTTTACTGACTTATAACTTTATTTATACAGCAGCTTTTTTTAAAGAATAAAAAAAGCCTCAGAACCTCCTCTCAAAATGTCTTGACCAGAGGACAAGCCAAGGGTCTGCAATGAAAAAGAATTCAAATACAGAAGAAAAACAGCAGCTGGTGCGCATCCAAAATGTCCAAGTGTCCAAATCCTGGACAAGGAATCTACCTTTATGCTGTGTCTGCACATTCAGTCCTTGAATTTGAGACAACGGGTCCTGGAAAGTTCTTGAAAAGTCCTTGAATTTGATGTCAACCAAGGTTTGGGACCCCTGCAGACAGGAAGTACATGAACACAGTGTAACACCGGGTTTGAGTGGAATCCTTGTTTTTGAGTTGCAGTACATGGTTTAAACACAGGGGGCCACTGTTGCATAGATTAGAGATTAGAGGTCGTTATTCTTTGGCTAATTTTATAAATCAGGGCGGACGATTTTCTCTTGTGTTCTTTCAGCTTCTCCCTCTCTAGGGAGTTGAACCAGCAACCCCTCTGTTACAAGCCCAATTCCCTTCCACTTGTCCATGGGCTTCCCGCTTCAATGTTTCCTCCATTCAATTACATATAATTGGAGAATTTTTATTATTATTTGTTATTTTTAAACTTTAAGAATGTATTCATAAAAGGACGTTTAATATTTAATATGTAATATTTAATTCATGTACATGAAAAACATTTGCTGTCGGGTCAAAAAAAACAAAAACACTAACAGCTTAATTATTTTCACCCAAATTTGAATTGAAAGTCTATCTTAACCTTAACTTTTACCATTAACTAGTTAATGACGAACCTTAACCTAAACCTCCAGAGCTCCAAAAGAAAGGAAAAATATTGTATTTAAATGTTATTTAGTTAGTTTTAATATTTCGTCCTGTAAAAATCGGCGTCACTTCAAATGTGAAAACTCCACAGACCTGTGTTTGAAATATGAAAAGCCATTCTTAACTCTTAAACACAGACAACTGACAAGTTCTTGTATTTGTTGCCTCACTTATAAATGTCTCACAATAACCATTAAACCAGGTCTTAACCCCTAAAAACCCTTTAAAGTGAGACGCATACACACGCTGTAAACACAGTGCAATGCTGCCACCTAACGGTACATATGTGTATTACAGTTGAGTGCTGACTGCTCAACACAGGAAACCTCATGTTTGTTTGTTCAGAAATGATCTTTGTTGTTGATGTTATTTTAGTTCATTAGTTATGTTTTTTAATATCGTGAACCAGTCTGGTCATTTCCCTCTGACCTCTGACCCCTGACCCTTGACCTCTGATAAATAAATCACCTTTTCTTCCTTGTTCCGGTGCTCAGTTTGAATTTCAGCTCGTCTTCAGTGCGTCACATGACTAAATGCACTCTCAGTTACTCTCACGTTATCGAGGATCATTCAAAGCTGTGTGAATGAGGCATTCATAGAAGAAGAAGAAAGAAAGTGGAGTGTAGGAGTCTTTTAATTCCAGGAGATGGCAGTAATGAAACATCATGGACACGAGATGTCGTTAAAGAAGAAGAAGAATCAGCACCTAATGAAGTGGCTGCTGAGTCATAGTGACTATTTGTAATTATTTAAGAAACTCAAGGTCGCGGAGAAACCAACGTAGATTTAGTTTTATTTGGTGAATCTTTAGCTCAGTGGCTAAAGTGGCTGTTTTTCATTGTGTCCTGATGGGCTGGTTCTCAGCAGCAGGGGGCGCTCACAGCTATGTCATACAATCACACTTAAAAACCTTGAATAAAATAACCCTAATGTTTCCATTCTAAGTTTTATTGTTCATATGGGAGTGGGTTTTTTAGATAAAAGTTTACAATCTCTCGTCATCAGCGAAGGACAGGTTATAAACGCCGTCAGCTGCTCTGCCGCTTTCTATCGTCTTCACTCGCGTCTCGTCGTCTGTGTCGTCGCCGTTTGTTTTCTCGTTCTTCTTACTGGAATAAAAATATTAACAATTATAATTTAAATAAAAAGCCAGAAGCACAAGGTTCGGTTACAACATAGATCGAAAAAGAAACATCAGGTTTTCTGTACCGTTTCTTTCTGACCACAGTGGACACCATGTAGACGATGATCCCGGCGGCGATGGCGCCCATCACCACCCCGAACACGATGAGCCACGGAGGCGTGACCGGCTCGACTGGAGCGGCCAGCGTGGGCTGGATCCCGATAAACTCCAGCGTGTTATCCGTGAGTAGGAAAGCGCTGTTGATCCGACTCCTGGACTTTCTAATGAGCAAAGACACGAAGAAAAAACACATTTTCTTATGTTTTATTTAACATTTCTGCTCAGTTTTTCTCCATGAATACTTTTCATAAGAAGACGTTTAAATTAATGTCTTAAAATGACATCCTTGCCTACATTAATATGTGTTAATGCTAAAACATTGCTTTATTTATTTTGGTGGCTAAAATTAGCTCACAGAAACAAAACAACAACTGTTAGCATTAATACGTCATCCAAAACATTTTAATTAATAGCTAAAAAAAAATTCATCCCTGCCCACATGACCATGTTTGCTGCTAAAAATGTAACTTTATTTGTTCTAGTGTGAGCTATGGTGGCTAAATGTAGCTAACAGTACAAAAAAGCCTAGAGCTACAGCTGTTAGCATCAACTTGTCATCCAAACACCACAGTTACGTAGCATATGAGCATATCTTTTGTTCATAAAATTTAAATTATTGTCTAAAATACGCAGCCTTGCCTACATTAATATGTTTTGCTGCCAAAATATTTGGCTTTATTTGTTCTAGTGGGAGCTATGGTGGCTAAATGAAGCTAACATTAGCACAAGGAACACATTCACATTAAAATGCTACAGCTGTTAGCATCATCGCAGCACTGTAGCATTATAACAAATTTTGTCTTTATGAAAAAAATTCCTAAAAACAAAAACATCCTTAAATTAAATCACGCTGTTTCGCTGCTAAACTCTTTTTATATGACGAAATAGTGGCAGCTAATGTTTGGCTAACGTTAGCAGAATGACACATTTTCAGTGACATAACGGTGACAAATCTATAGACGTCACCAAAAAGCAGAATATTAGATAAACGCATGTGACAAATGACGCATTTAAATGGAAAAACAGAGTTTAATATCCAGTAAGAAAAGAATATATATATATAAATATGTGTATTTAAATACACACAGGTTGATTTAAACTTAAGTTAACACAGTGTCATATCACTTTTTAATTCTTCAATGAACTTGAAAAACATGTATTATTTTATGTAATAGAGTTTTTTATTATCATTATTATCATTATTATTATTCTTGTGTCATGTGATCACCTGATGGCCTCCTCCACGTGTTCTTTATCGATGAGTTGCGACAGATTCTGCGGCTGCGTCACCACAAACCAGAAGGAAACTCTGGGCGTCTCGTTACACACGACGATGTTCGACACTCTGGTGACAAACACACAAAGACGAGCCACTGATTCCTCTGTGTTCACAGCTTCACATGATTCACACGCTGTGTGATAATGTTGAAATGATTGATTTGTTATTATTATTCTAATAATAATAATAATAATAATACTAATAATAGTAATAAAAATAGACGTTTACGCACTCAAATCTCTGGCCGCTGACGTGAGTCCTCATGGCGAACGCCAGAGTCGATCGGAAAAAGAACATTTCGTTTTCATTCCAGACGTACTGCAGGAGTGGACGGAGCACGGGTTAATTTATCACCACATTAACCTGCTCACACAAACACACACAAACACACACACTCACACACACACGGGCAACAGGTTCAAGTAAAGCCATCAAAAATGTGCATTTATGAGAATGAAGTTGACAAATGTACGTACAGCGTCGTCTCCCAGAGCAGTTTTGAGGCTGATTCGAACTTTATATCCGTCTGAAGCGTCTGTAAGGACACAATTATGTTTTAATTTCCCGTCTGCCTTCAATAATCTGCTGCCAAAGACTTAAATCCAACAAAAACATCACTTCAGTGCATTTTAAGTCGTCGAATGAAAAGCAAACAACATGCGAGTCACGTGTCTGTGTTTGTGCCAGATTGAGAGATTACAATGTGCATTCTTTTATAGTGACACTGTTTGTAATATAAAAGACAATTCTTACCTGGTTTACACAGTTGGTTTGCCAACGCGGAGGAAAAACAAAGCAGCAAAAAGATCTTTTCTAACATTTTTGCAGCGAAAAAAAGAAGCAAAATGATCAAAATGTAAAAAAGTCTTGTTGGAGGCGGTGAGCTGAGGAACGTCACTGGATCATGTCTGGGTTTAATGGTTAAGCAGAAGGACACACCTGAGACATCCTGTCCTCTCTCTTTAAACCGAGGAAAAAAACAAAAGGAAGAATAAAAGTGTGTGCGTGAGGCCAGCGCCGCCTCACTCTCACACCATGGAGACTGTAAAGTGTTTGTTCAGCCTCACACACCACAGCATACTCTGTTTCTGTTCACCGTGACCTGCTGCACCTTTCACATCAACACAGACACAGTTTGTACCAGATCTGACCATTAATCTGATCATTAACCTGACCATTAATCTGACCATTAATCTGACCACATCAGAGCAGATCTGCAGGCTGCGTCACACACGTCCAGGAACTCGACATTCTTTCAAGAGCAAAATCCTGATTTGGCAAAAACCGTCGCGCTCTCATTAATATAAGCTCATTATATTTGCTCTGAACTGCGTGGAAGGCAAACACCGGCACAACTAAAACATCCAGATTCTCATGGAAAGTGAAAATTATGGGATAGGACGTCAAATTTATGAGATAACATGAAATAAACGTGAGATAAAAAGTCATTATTTTGAAGTATTTAAGTGTGAGATAACAAGTCAAAAGGTAGTGATGATGTAGATAAATCTATACATACACATATATATTTATATATATCTATATATATATAGAGAGAAAGAGAGATATATATGTATATATATATATATATATATATATACATATACTGTATATGTATATATATCTAATGTGAGATAAAGAGTGGAATTCTTTAGATAGATATACGGTTGTAAAATGTATAAATTCATAATAACGATTAAAAACTCAAAGTTGTGAGAGAGGAAGTTAAACTTACTGCATAGCATAAAAATCAAGATTTTGAAATAAATTGCCATTTATTGGATTCAGGAAATCATAAATTATACAAGGTTGATATATATATAAAAAGGTTGATATTGTGAGATAATGGACACAATTAAGACACGAAAAGGCAAGATAATGAGATAAAAAGCTATAATTATGACTAAAAGTCAAGTTTATAGGATTAAAAAGATGAAATTATGATTTACAAACGGCTGTTTTTCAAAATGAATTCACTATTTTTTCCAGATTGCCTTTTCTAGCTCAGTTTTTGTGACTTATGAAGTCCTTTCTTCATGATTTTTGTTTTTTCAAATATGTTTTTCTGAACAAATTACGTCATTTTTTCCTTGTTTGTTTTTTATCATGAATGCAAGTGAATGTAATTATGCTTCCACAGGCACCGGTCTGTGCAGAGGCAACTCTAACTTTTGAGGTTGTTTGTCTGTTAATCTGTTAATCTGTTAATCACTCCTCAAACCTGGCAGCTGACTAACTGACGTCGCTATTTAATCAAATGTTTCATAAAAACTGTTACATTCATTTGGATAAAACAGTATCATTGTGACTTGATGAGGCTCGCTTTTATTTTCCTCCTCACAGAAACAGTGACATTCATTCACTCATTTACTCATTCACCCACTCACTCTGGATGATAGTGCTGTGCTGTATATTTGAGGTTAATCATCTATTCTGTGCTGCAGTTTGGTGAATTATTCATCCAGATGTGTCGAGGAGAGCCTCACACACGCACACACACACACACACGCACATGCACGCACACGCACACACACACACACACACTCAGAAACGCACACACACACGTTGACGACAGCATAAATCCACAGCAGAGCTGAGTCCACTCACCTTGCTGAGGTTTTACGAGGTTTTGAGGTTTTATCACTTTATTCCAAAGTCTTTTCTTAAGAACGCTCACTTTTATAATGTTGTATAAAAACAGGCGCGTCCTCGTAAAAACTCTCGTGTCACTTTGTTTTTATTCTGAAGATTTTCTTTGAAAAGACTTGACAGAGATGACGTTGTGACTGCAGGCATCACTGTTGGCCACATGGTGGCAGTAGAGACAATGTAGTTTATGGCAGTGACAATAAAATCATTGTTCACTTCAGTTCTGGCAGAGTAGCAAACATGGAACAACACAACAATAAAAAGACTTATTTTAAAAGAGAATGTGTGGAACAAAAGGGTGAAGTTCACATTCCTTAGATTCCACTCTTTTATGTGTTATATTTTTATTATGTTTTTGTTGATCTAAAGGAGGAAGAGCCATTGATTTTGGAGCTAAAGTCAAACAAAGTTTATTGAACAGTTTTTACAGAAAAAATTACGCACTACAGTTGACACTTCATTTCTTCATATTCACTCTAAATAAAAACACTTATAGCATTTGCAGTTTAACACAATTAACACGTACATGCACATTAATATTCTTAGATCCTTTGGTCCTTTAGTCCCGTTGTCCTTCATGTCCTTCATGTTCTTCATTCAAACACAGTCATGTGGACGGAACATCAAGACCATGATCTCTGCTCATAACATGAGCGATAAAAATCCTCCTGCTGAAATTGTGGCTTTTTGTTCTGTTTGTGTCAATTACTGCTAGCTAAGATGGTTTGTCATGCTAATGTTGAATTGGCTTCAAGCTCACAGTTAACTGTTAGCCGAGATGATAATGTCATATTATTAATATTTGTTTTATAACACTCTAACAGTGTATGCTAATAACATTAGCGGGTTAAAGTCCACTATCTTAAATGCTATAAAAAGTGCTCTTTAAACCGTCATGACAATGCTAAAATCTGACTTCATGTTGTGGTTAGTGTCAATTACTGCTGTTAGCTAAGATGCAAATGTAAAATGCAACTGTGTGTGTGTGTGTGTGTGTGTGTGTGTGTGTGTTAATGGTTGGTAAAGCTAATATGCTGTGCACTTCTCTGCGTTAAATTAGCTTCTAGCTTGCACTTAACTTAACTGTCTGTTAGCCAATACGATCATTTTCACTTCATTAAACTCTAGTCATGTATGCTAATACCGTTAGCGATTAAAGTCTGCTCGCTTGAATGCTAACAAGTGCTTTGGCACATTAAACGTCTAGAACATATAGAATATTTATTCTAAATTTATTAGACAATATAATTATTTATAGGTCACTTTGTCTGGATTAAACCATCTTAATTCTTCTTCTTCTAATCCCTGGCAGGTCGTCATGTATAAATCATTGCTTCATAAACTTAAACATAGCTTGAAGGCTTACATGCCGGCACTGACTCTGAACTTGACCAACACGTCTGTGGAAAACTAATCACTGCTCATGTAAACGTGGTCATGGGCGAGAAAGGTAAGAAAGGTAATGCTGCCCTCCACAGGTCAATGTTCTTCAGTGCAGCACTCGTCCTTTTCTAATACCTTCTCATTTTTCTGTGTGTCGAACAAAACCCCTGTCATCAAAGCCGTGTCACCTGGCATCAAAGTCAAAGTCATCTGTGCCGTTTGGGCAATAAAGGACATTAAAGGATCAAAGGCCAGGGACTATACATATTTCAGAGCCAGTCATTTGGACAGAAGACACAAGTTCTTCAGTCTGGACACCAACAGTTTCACTGGTTCAGACACAATGACACCATGGAGATAATGACCTCCACAATCCAGGAGACAATGAAAAAATGGCCGACATGTAGAAACGAGCCAAATCTCACAAAGACTGAAAGGTCGAAGGAGGTTGAAGGAACTGAGGAACCCAGGACGAACAGGACTTCCACGCAGGATGAAGGGACAACCTCCATCTTTTTCAGAACCAGCTACGTGGACTTTGTGACCAAATACAAGTCATTTTACATGCTTGGACAAGGAGGTTTTGGTTCTGTCTTTGCTGGGAGAAGACTTGCTGATAAACTTCCAGTGGCGATCAAACGCATCCCACAATCATGCGTGAAGATGCACCCAGTGATATTAAATGAAAGGAGATACAGGATCCCCCTCGAGGTGCTGATGATGGTGAAAGCGGGTGGTGCACCAGAGTTGGTGGGTCAGTCTGCAGCTGTGTCCATATTGAACTGGTATGATCTGGAACATGAGGTTGTTCTGGTCATGGAGAGACCAGTCACCGCAGTGGACCTGTTACAGTATCTCAAGAGCAATGGTCCACTGGGTGAGGACATGGCGAAGATCATCTTGAAGCAGCTGGTGGAGGCAGCCATCCAGATGCATGCAGCGCGAGTCTTCCACCGCGACATCAAAGCCGAAAACATCCTCATCGAAAATCGCAGCCATGGCCCCCGAGTGAGAGTCATCGATTTTGGATGTGCTCGCATTTTCAGAGATTTAAAATCCTCTTACAGCGGCTTCTCAGGAACTCCTGCATATGCTCCTCCTGAGTTCTTCAGAGACGGGACATACAAGGCTGGACCCACCACCGTGTGGCAGTTGGCGGCGCTGCTCTATGAAACGCTGCACGGATTCTCAAACTTCAGCACAGAAGCTTTCATTCACCAGGAAATCAGAGTCAGCTATTGTCTGTCGAGACACTGCCAGGAATTCCTGGAGATGTGTTTGAATCTGGAGCCCGAGAATCGAGCGACTCTGGAGCAAATGAAGCGGCACCCGTGGCTCACAGACACAGCTGCTACCTCCACGACCCCACCTCCAAACTGCTTCACCACCTGCTGCTTCCCTTTGTAACCCTTTGTTACCAAGTTTCCCAAAAATATGAATAAATTGTATTTTATGTAAAAAAAAAACACATTTGTAATAGTAATTGTAACCTTGATTTATGAGTATCTTAACATCTCATAATCATGACTCAGCATCTCATAATGTCCTAAGTTTTCCTCATTACATTACATTACATGTCATTTAGCAGACGCTTTTATCCAAAGCGACTTACAATAGAGTGAGTACAATCAGCCAGGGGTGGAGTCGAACTTGCGAGCATTACGACCATCATGTCTTTCGCACACAGGGTACCCGTCTTAACCCCTCCCCCCCCCTCAGTCTGAGAGTGTGAGTAGTAAAAGTCGATGTTTGACTGTCATACAGTTAAAGTACAAAACTGTCTTTTCACTTCAACATACTGTGATGTTAAGCCGTTCTACTGGCACACATATCTATAAATATAAATATAAGTAAGTACAGGACATGAATATTGATAAACATGGACGTTGGTAGGGACAATTGTGGAATTACAGCACCATCTTCTGGACAAAACCAGACACTACATGTAGTGTATTTCTGAGGCCTGGATACAGAATATGATAATTCAGAGGGCGTTAAAATATTATCTAATCATAGATTATCTACTATAAATATTATCTAATCATAAATTATAGAATACATGTCCTTAAATGTATTTTATATGAGGGAGAGGAGGAGCTCTGGTAGATGATGTCACGCAACACTCAAACCCAAACAATGGAGACCAAAACTTGGTCCTAATGAGGTTTTACCAGGCTCAGTTTAGGGTTAGGGTTAGGATTAAAAGTTGGGGTAAACTTAAAAACCACAGGAAGTGAGGACATTTTGTTTGGTCCACATTAAAATGGCTCTTCATGGGTTTAGTCCTCATGGAGACCAAAAACCTGGTTCTCAGGAGGCAGAAAACATCATGTCTATAAGGTGTCCTCACTAAGACATAAAAACAAGTGTATGTGTGTGTGTTGCAACAACAGCAGCATAAAGATGTCGCTCTGTCTCTGTGTCTGTCTCTATGTCTGTGTCTGTCTCTGTGTCTGTCTCTATGTTTGTGTCTCTGTCTCTGTGTCTGTCTCTGTCTCTATGTCTGTGTCTGTCTCTATGTCTGTCTCTGTGTATGTGTCTGTCTCCGTCTCTGTGTCTGTCTCTGTGTATGTGTCTGTCTCCGTCTCTGTATCTGTGTCTGTGTATGTGTATGTGTATGTGTCTGTATCTGTCTCTGTCTCTGTCTCTGTATCTGTATCTGTATCTGTGTCTGTGTCTGTGTCTGTATCTGTCTCTGTGTCTGTCTCTGTGTATGTGTCTGTCTCAATCTCTGTATCTGTGTCTGTGTCTGTCTCTGTGTATGTGTCTGTCTCCGTCTCTGTGTCTGTTTCTGTCTCAGTATCTGTGTCTGTCTCTGTCTCTGTGTTTGTCTCCGTCTCTGTGTATGTCTGTCTCCGTCTCTGTGTATGTCTGTCTCTGTCTCTGTCTCTGTCTCTGTCTCTGTGTATGTGTATGTGTATGTGTCTGTGTATGTGTCTGTATCTATATCTGTGTATTTCTGTCTCTGTGTATGTCTGTCTCCATCTCTGTATCTGTCTCTGTGTATGTCTGTCTCCGTCTCTGTGTATGTCTGTCTCTGTGTATGTGTATGTGTATGTGTCTGTGTCTATATCTGTGTATTTCTGTCTCCATCTCTGTATCTGTCTCTGTGTATGTGTCTGTCTCTGTGTATGTGTCTGTCTCTGTGTATGTGTATGTCTCCGTCTCTGTATCTGTGTCTGTCTCTGTGTATGTCTCCGTCTCTGTGTCTGTTTCTGTCTCAGTATCTGTGTCTGTCTCTGTGTCTGTATCTGTGTTTGTCTCCGTCTCTGTGTATGTCTGTCTCTGTCTCTGTCTCTGTCTCTGTCTCTGTGTATGTGTATGTGTCTGTATCTATATCTGTGTATTTCTGTCTCTGTCTCTGTGTATGTCTGTCTCCATCTCTGTATCTGTCTCTGTGTATGTGTCTGTCTCCGTCTCTGTGTCTGTTTCTGTCTCTGTATCTGTGTCTGTCTCTGTGTATGTGTCTGTATCTGTGTTTGTCTCTGTGTATGTCTGTCTCTGTCTCTGTATCTGTCTCCGTCTCTGTGTCTGTCTCTGTGTATGTGTCTGTATCTGTGTTTGTCTCTGTGTATGTATCTGTCTCCGTCTCTGTGTATGTCTGTATCTGTCTCTGTCTCTGTGTATGTGTCTGTATCTGTCTGTCTCTGTGTATGTGTCTGTCTCCGTCTCTGTGTATGTCTGTCTCAGTCTCTTTCTCTGTCGCCGTGTATGTGTATGTCTCTGTCTCTATGTCTGTCTCCGTCTCTGTGTATGTGTCTGTCTCTGTGTATGTCTCTGTGTCTGTCTCCGTCTCTGTCTGTCTCCATCTCTGTCTCTGTGTATGTGTATGTGTATGTCTCTGTCTCTGTCTCCTTCTCTGTGTATGTGTCTGTGTCTGTCTCTGTGTATGCGTCTGTCTCTGTCTCCGTCTATGTGTCTGTCTCCGTCTCTGTGTATGTGTCTGTCTCCGTGTCTGTGTATGTGTCTGTCTCCGTCTCTGTGTATGTGTCTGTCTCCGTGTCTGTGTATGTGTCTGTCTCCATCTCTTTCTCTGTCTCTGTGTATGTGTATGTCTCTGTCTCCGTGTCTGTGTATGTGTCTGTCTCCATCTCTTTCTCTGTCTCTGTGTATGTGTATGTCTCTGTCTCCGTCTCTGTGTCTGTCTCCGTCTCTGTGTATGTGTCTGTCTCCGTCTCTGTGTATGTGTCCGTGTATGTCTCTGTCTCCGTCTCTGTGTATGTGTATGTGTCTGTCTCTGTCTCTGTGTATGTCTCTGTCTCCGTCTCTGTGTATGTGTCTGTCTCTGTCTCTGTGTATGTGTCTGTCTCCGTCTCTGTGTATGTGTCTGTCTCTGTGTCTTCTGATGCTGAAGCAATTACACGCATCACTGCTTCAGTTATGAGTCATATAGCAATTGACTGCCGCTCCTGCCGCTCCTGCCGCCTCTGCCGCTCCTGCCGCTCCTGCCGTCTCTGCCGCTGCAGCGATCTGCCGCGTGAGAGGGCGGAACAGGAGCTGCAGCCTGAAAAATAAATAGATAATAAAGAGTGGGTGAGAATGGGTGAGAAGCTGTAGATTTACAGAGAAACTGGTGGAGCTTATTTTAGGAGGAGGAGGAGGAGGAGGAGGAGGAGGAGAAGGTGACAGGCAGCAGACGCCTGTGCAAACATCGCTCCACCTTCACCGTATCTGCGTAAAGACGTTCTCCGCGCGCCGCCGCGGAACGCAGACGTTTCACCTCATTTCTGAAGCATTTTCCGCCAGTGCGAACGACGACGATCATCCGAACCGAACCAGACCGAACCGGCGGTGTATGAAAGCGGAGCCGCGTCATTGTTGCCTCTGAGGAAATATTTGAGGATTTATTCATTTTACTGCTGATTTTTTTTTTTAGATTTTTCTGGAGAGACATTGAACACTGAAGGAGCTGTGACCGTCAGGTGCACAGCAGAGAGAGAGCGAGCGCGCGAGAGAGAGAGAGAGAGAGAGAGAGCATCAGAACCAGCAGAGGTAAGACATGACACACACACACACACACACACACACATCTATGAGGACGGTGTTTGGTTCATTTGAATCTAGAACCGTCGATCAAACCTGAGCCTCAATGGAATCTTCTTCAATTCACCTTTAATCTGCTGCTGCACCTATGTTCTATATGAAGAGTGTGTGTGTGTGTGTGTGTGTGTGTGTCGCCTTTTCTACTTAAAATAAACACACACACACACACACATGTTTACACAGCTGTTTTTCTCAGGACTCTGCATTGACTCCCATTCATTTGGACAAAGCCTTATCACTAACCTTAACCATAACCAGTTAATGACTTAACCTAACCTCAACTATAATAAGCTCCAAATTTAACCAGTTCCTTTAGAAATTAGGTTGTGCCTCTTTAGGACCAGGTTCCGGTCTTCATGAGGACGAATGGTCCTGACAAGGTCCGTATTTGTGACAGACGATGTCCTGAAGAGGTAACACATACAAGACCACACACACATTCTCTAGTGTTCTGAGGAAACTCAGAGACATAATGTATTCCCTTATCTTAACCATCACAACTAAATCTAACCCTTAACCCTTAACTCTTAACCCTTAACCCATATCTAACCCTAAATCCAGGCTTAACTCTAAAAAAGCCCTTTAAAGATGTGAGGATCAGACAAAATGTCCTCACTTCCTTTGAATTATACAGGTTTTGGTTCCCATGACGATATATATATATACAGGTATACACACACACACACACACACACACACACACACATTCTCTAGTGTTATTCTTACTGAGTACACTCACAGACACAATACCACTTACCCTGACCATAACAACTCATTCACTCTGTAACTGCACACTAACTCATTCACTAACTCATTCACTCTGTAACTGCACACTAACCCATTCACTCTATAACTGCACACTAACTCATTCACTCAAAAACTGCACATTAACTCATTCACTCTATAACTGCACATTAACTCATTCACTCTATAACTGCACATTAACTCATTCACTCAATAACTGCACATTAACTGCACATTAACTCATTCACTCTATAACTGCACATTAACTCATTCACTCTATAACTGCACACTAACTCATTCACTCTATAACCGCACACTAACTCATTCACTCAATAACTGCACATTAACTCATTCACTCTATAACTGCACACTAACTCATTCACTCAAAAACTGCACATTAACTCATTCACTCAATAACTGCACATTAACTCATTCACTCTATAACTGCACATTAACTCATTCACTCTATAACTGCACATTAACTCATTGTTAACTGCACACTAACTCATTCACTCTATAACTGCACACTAACTCATTCACATTAACTCATTCACTCTATAACTGCACATTAACGCATTTACTCTGTAACTGCACATTAACTCATTCACTCTATAACTGCACATTAACTCATTCACTCTATAACTGCACACTAACTCATTCACTCTGTAACTGCACATTAACTCATTCACTCTATAACTGCACATTAACTCATTCACTCAATAACTGCACATTAACTCATTCACTCTATAACTGCACACTAACTCATTCACTCAAAAACTGCACATTAACTCATTCACTCAATAACTGCACATTAACTCATTCACTCTATAACTGCACATTAACTCATTCACTCTATAACTGCACATTAACTCATTGTTAACTGCACACTAACTCATTCACTCTATAACTGCACACTAACTCATTCACATTAACTCATTCACTCTATAACTGCACATTAACGCATTTACTCTGTAACTGCACATTAACTCATTCACTCTATAACTGCACATTAACTCATTCACTCTATAACTGCACACTAACTCATTCACTCTGTAACTGCACATTAACTCATTCACTCTATAACTGCACATTAACTCATTCACTCTGTAACTGCACATTAACTCATTCACTCTATAACTGCACATTAACTCATTCACTCTATAACTGCACACTAATACATTCACTCTGAAGGTCACTGCTGCTGTTTGGCTTCATTTCACTGAACAGGTGAAGTCATGTGGAACAGGAAGTGTTTGTTTGTTTGTGTGTGTGTGTGTGTGTGTGTGTGTGAGAATCCCATTTCGCTGAGTCATGTTTCAGTCCTGCACTGTCAGGTAAACGCTGCTGGAGCAGATTATTTCTTTTTCAACAGAGAGACAATCACACATATGCTGTAGTAAAGCTGATCAATATATGGATATTATATCTTTATCTATATTTTATTTGATTGATTTTGTTGGTTTGTGTATGATTGAGTAATTGTATCTAAATGTGCCCTAACCTGTATGGACAAGAACTTCAAATATACATTATGTATATTTTTCCACCTTGAAAATGTACATAAAAAACTACTTATTTAAAATATACATAAGAATACACATAAAACTGCTTAAAACATGCAAATATGCATTATGCATATTTTTACATTTATATTTTTACATTTATTGATATATATATATATATATATATATATATATATATATATATATATATATATATATAAATAAATAAATAAACATAAAAACTTAAAATATAAATAAAATAAGGAGAACCTGATGTTTTTGTTGTTTCATTTGCATTTATATTTACGCGTCTGTGTTCCTGGGTCAGATGGCGAAGGCAGACCAGCAGCGTTTCGGTCAGCGAGACGGTTCCGACCAGAACTTTGATTACATGTTTAAGCTGCTGATCATCGGGAACAGCAGCGTGGGAAAAACCTCCTTCCTGTTCCGTTACGCAGACGACTCGTTCAGCAACTCGTTCGTCAGCACCGTGGGCATCGACTTCAAGGTGAAGACGGTTTATCGCAACGACAAGAGGATCAAACTGCAGATCTGGGTGAGGACACACACACAACAATGATGCTTTATATACTCTACCTTAATATTAAGGTCATAACATTTGATTCCCATAATATTTGTCAAGTATTGCACTTAAATGTACTACAATTATAATATAATACATGTTTTATATAATATATATTGCAAAAGAGCGTTTTACTGTCTGTATTTTATCATAATGTAATATGATAATATATGCTGTAACATTATACCACATTATGACAGTTTAATACGTAACATTTTACAATATAATATAATAAAATAAACTGTAACATAATAGAACACTTTACCTATTATTAGATAATATATTATTCATTTAATAACAGTAAGTCATAGTCTTCCATGTGTAACACTATATTTTTAATGAATAATTTAATAAAACTTACTGTTGTAAAATAACACAACACAATAAAATAACATTTGATATTATTATTTAATAATATAATACAATAGAATAACAATATGTTATAATGTGCCACATTATTATAAAATACAGTATATTGTAATAGAATAATTTATCATGATCATTTTGATATAAATAACACATTTTAAAATAATGTATAATACATGTATACTAATATAACATAATATATTATATAATATTATGTTATATTATATATTTAATGGTTACAGTGTAACGTGCAGCAACAACAACAAGCTGCTGCTGACAGAGGAGAAAAACCAAAGACAGCCTTCAGTTACAGCTTGTATCATCAGTGGTGATGTTGTTGCCATGGCAGCAGCTTTTCACGCACTTCTCTCACTGACACACACACACACACACACACACTCTGCTGTCTTCACTGGCAATTAAAGAGACCACTTGAGGGGAAGAGGTTGAGACACGGAAACCTGGAGGGGTGTGTGTGTGTGTGTGTGTGTGAATGCGCGCGCGTGTGTGTGTGTGTTTGCTATAAGTAGAGCCAATCACAGTGGATTGATTCACAGTGAAAGCGCAGCAGTGATGAGTATAAATAGATTGGACACGCCCATAAACAATGACACATATGTGCAGAGCTGAATTAAAGCCACTGTAAGTTTTCTCTTTTTTTCAGCACTTTATTGATCAATAATAATAAATAAATAATAAAAAATTATAAAAAATCCTTTACCATTATGTAAATAAAGGGATTTGAGAGATCACTTTTCCACTTCTAGTCTTTGACCAATCACAGCGGCGTCCACAGGGAGCGAGGACGCTCTGATTGGCTGCTCCTCTCTGCAGGTTCATGTGGTGGAAAGATTTCTGCTCCAGCATCAGCAGCATTTTCAAAATGTTCATAATCGATGAATCTGTTGATTATTTTCTCGATTAATCGAGTCATCGTTTGGTCCATAAAACATTAGAAAACGTTGAATAATGTTGATCAGTGTTTGTCAAGATCCAGTTTGAATGATTTCTTTGTTTTATGGCGCAAAGAAAATATTTACATTTAAGAAGCTGAAACAAATCTTGTTGTTTTGATTATGAATCTACAGCTATAAAATCTAAATAAATCCAGACATCATGACGAGATCATGTCATAAGCGGATCGAACAAGCAAACCCACATGCCTGTTATAGTGTTTAATGGTTATCTAGTTCTTTAGTAAAGACAGCTGCTCTTCAGTGGCCATGTTGGATGTTTATAAAAGCTGCTCCAGGGATTTGTGATTAGTTTAGTTCCTTTTTTTCCCTTTGTTCAGAGTTTCTAAAGTTAGCTAAAATGGTGTCTTTGGCTACAGTTCCCACCCCGAGCTAATGGTGCTAATTGTAGCTAATCAGAATGTCTGACGGAGCAACTTCACAGACGATTCCAACTCTGCTACATTTACTGTTCATTTCACTAGCGTTTTATTTGTTTATTGTATTTGTCTTCGTGGTTAGCAACAACGCTCTCCGCAGTGTTTCGCTAACAATGTATTTTTCCGATGTTGCACAGATTGTTACTAGAGTTCTAATATTATGTATTATATGATATTTAGAATGTTTTTTGTAGTGATCCTGCGTACTGCAGCTTTAGTGAGCGACAAACAAACCGTTTAAAATGATGGAGTCCAGCGTTTTATTTCCCACTAAGCTGTCGCACACACACACACACACACACACACACATACACACACACACAGAGGATGTTGCGGTTAATTAAATGCGAGCGAGCACTCGCTGCATCCCTGAGGACAAAGAGACAAAAGTGTCGACTGCTGAATGAGAGCAGAGGAAGCAGCACAACAGAGATACATTTAGAAGAGAATGACTGCGCTCTGAGCAGCTGGAGATTCTATGACCGGGGGATGGGGGGGGGGAGTCACATGGACACTCAGCTACTGTGTTTATGCAGTGGATTGATTTTATTTTTATTGCTTCAGATAAAATGGCTCTGAGTCTCTGAGACGAGGATAAATCTACAGAAGACTCCGCCCCCCACAATGGCCACTGTGTGGTGCTAGAGAGAGAGGGCAGCAATGATACGGTTAAATGTAGACCACACCCTGAATGCTGTATATATTCAAACATAAAAACTCCACAGCATGAGAACTAGCGAAAGTACCGCAGGGTTCACGGTTTTTTGAGATGCATTCAAGAAACCTCGGAAACTTGGACTCATTTGTGTATCCTTCACAGCGGAGGCTTTCCCAGAAGTCTTTGCGTGCCAGCGGCGGATTTTTTTTAAAAAAATTCAGAATTTACATTTTTTTGTAGATCAAAGAGCAGCGTTTAGAAGCTTAAGAAGCCAGATTTAGTTGACCTGCTCAAACCTGTGTTTGTTCTAATATTTCATATCCAAAATGATCTGCTGTGAATAAACAATAATTTAAGAGTTGACTTATTAAACTACAGCTGTAGAATGAATGCTTAGTTACATGTAAGGACAGTAGTTTGTCTTGTCCATGTTTGTCTCAGTGTGAGACACATAATTTTTACATGAATAACACTAATTAACTGGTACAACACTACTACTATTAGTTTACAACTGTTAAATATGTTTATTTTACATCAGATATGTGTAAATATACCAGATTTGTGGGATGATAAGAGCTTAAATCAACAGTCAAAAGAACTGTGATTCAGGACTTTGATCTGTAGAGGGCAGCGTTTAGCCTCCCAGTGTACAGCCTGACACAATTGAATAGGAGAAGAATAAGGGGAATCTGTGCGTTGTGTCTCCTCCTGACTGTGCAGCTGAGGGCGTCATCTCCTCCCTCAGCTGCACACTTCACAGGATCCACACCCTGAAATGAGACCTGTGACGATATATCACCACGATGACGATATGTAACCATGGTGACGATATGTAACCATGGTGACGATATGTAACCATGGTGACGATATATCACCACGAAGATGATACGTAACCATGGTGACGATATGTAACCATTATGACAATATATCATATAAGAATAAGAAACAATTAGAAAAATTAATGACAGTAAAAAAAAACAACTTTAAGTTTAAATGAAGACACAGCGGTAGAAGATCTTGTGTGATGAGTTCCAGAGAGTTGTCTGAAGATTTGGTCTGAATGTTCTTGTCTCTAGGACACGGCGGGTCAGGAGCGATACCGCACCATCACCACCGCCTACTACCGCGGTGCCATGGGCTTCATCCTCATGTATGACATCACCAACGAGGAGTCGTTCAACGCTGTCCAGGACTGGTACGTGACCGGACCGGACCGGACCGGAGCTTGTGATTTGACTGGAAATTTGACAGATTCAGGTCAGACTTACATGGCTGATGTGTGTGTGTGTGCGTGTGTGTGTGTCTCCAGGGCCACTCAGATTAAGACGTACTCCTGGGACAATGCTCAGGTGATCATGGTGGGCAACAAGTGTGACATGGACGAGGAGAGGATCGTTCCTCCAGAGAAAGGAAAACACCTCGCTGACCAGTTAGGTGAGGCTACCAGGATCTACACATATGTATATATATGTATATATATATGTATATATGTATATATGAATATGTATATATATATATATATATATATATATATACACATACATATGTATATGTACATATATACATACATATATACAACATTTATATAAAAACATGAGAACTAGTTCACGGTGTGTTGAGCTGACGAGGTGCATTCAAGACACCTTGTAAACTTCTTTCACTTTTGCAAACACACACAAAGTTTACTCACTCAACACTCGCTGCTGCTGCTGCTGTTACTGCTGCTGCTGCCACCTTGTGGTAACAGATGCACCACAAATGACTTAAAATACAGTATATACAGTAAATATTGTTTTTTGATGTGGGGGAAATTCACTCACAACTGAAAGTCAGAGAGTCGTCATTATCTTTTTTTATTTGGTTTCCAAAAAAACATTCCCATCAACTCCCCAACAAAAAAGTACCAAAGTACTTGAGAATTTGGGGAATGACCCTTTTTAAAATCCTATATCCTGCTGCGTTATAGGTGACAGGTGCATCAGTCGTTACTGCATTATTGATTTTATATATATTTTAAAAATAATATTTACTCTAGAGGCATTTACTCTGAAGTGAACGAGATTAGATTAAATTCACCTGTTTCAACAAATGAAGAACTCACAGCAAGTGAACAAGGACACATGGTGTGTTACTGTTGTTTAATAAATGCTTCATAAAATGAAAGATCAGCCAAAGTTCACCAAAGCTCTGTGACTGTTTATGCCACAGCTTCCTGTAATGTCATGTTGTGGAGCAGTTTAAATGTCCTTAAAAAGTATACTTAAGTAAATTTTGAACTAGTTTAACTCTTCACCTCAGGGTGATGTTTAACTACTGTAATACTTTTATAATACTTGTCTTTTAGCTCGGCTGCTTGGACCGGTTTTGTGACTTTCACTGTTGGACTTTTATGAAATGTAAACGCTTCAGGTCGTTCACACCAGGTGACAGGAAATACAACTGTCAGGCTCTCTAGATCTTATGAGCAACATCAGAGAAAGATTAGGGATTAATTATCATTCTGTCTGTCTGTCCTTTTATGCATGAAACATTAGCAGCAGCTATTGTTTTTGGTCACTTTTCCGTTTCCTGTCGCAGGCTTCGAGTACTACGAGGCGAGCGCGAAGGAGAACATCAACGTGCGGCAGGTCTTCGAGCGTCTGGTGGACATCATCTGTGTGAAGATGTCGGAGCGCGTGGACGTAGAGGTGCCGGTGGCTCCCGGATCCAAGACCACCAGACTGACGGACAAGCCCGCTCAGCTACCTCAGAAGTGCTGCTGATCGTCTCCCGTCTGTCGTCATCTCCTCTCTCCCCCGTCCCGCCAAAATAAAAGAAAGAAAAAAAAAACAAGAAAAAAAACAAGGTTAAATATCGTAACATTCCTCAACACACACTCTCTGCTTCAGTCCATGTTTGTGAGCAGTTAATCATCACTTCGCTAAATGACGTTCCTATAGCCAGTTTCTATCCTCTGCGTCCTACAGAGATCTGACCGCTTACACCGGCGAGGAGTGAGGACAGCGGTGTCCTCTGCACCAAATCTGATTTGGCGTGTTTGGAGCGCTTTCCTGCGAGGAAAATGTTCATGCGTGACATTCCTGAGGTTGGATTGTTATGAAAAAGGCTAGTTCAGACCTTGCTAACATTCTGACGCTGCTTTGCTTGTTCACGTAGAATTAGAACTAAAATTAGAATTAGAACTGCCAGAGGGGATGCAAAGGAATAAAAACATGATATTAGCTAATGAACATAAAGCTAACAGCAGTAACAAGTGGATTCTAGCGAGAAAGTACCTATACAATAAGTAGAATTAGCCGTACTGTAAAAAAAAGTAATCGAGCAAGTGTTACTGGAAAATAGGCAAGAATGTACATTATATTTACAGTAAAGACACATACTCGCTACAGGCTAATGCTAAAGAAAACACAAACAAACTCGCTAACTAGCTACCGCTCTCCCAGTTTCATATCTAACATCGTAGATTAAAGATTAATGTTCGGAAACATACCGTAGAACTACAAATGTGTCTTGTTTTTTTGAACACGCCAAATTCAGATTGTGTTGGAATTCCGTCGCAGCGCATTTCCGACAGGTTAGCTTAGCACTGCCTCTCCTCAAACTGTAGCACAAGTTAGAATGTCGTACGCCACCACAGCTGCTCGCGATCGATCGCAGGTTTACAGGTCGGTTTTGCAGATTGTTTGCGATAGTTGGGTCAAATGGATATATATGTATATATACAGATATATATACGTATATATATTTATGTATATGTATATATACTGAGTGCGTGTAACTGTTACTGGCCTTATTTGGTGCCGTTGTTTTGCTTGAAAGGCGCTTTAGGGCTAAACCACCGACGCACAAGTCGCACGCAGGGCTGCAGCTGAAAGTCACGTGACTAGAAGTTCGGTGTTAACAGGGTTTCGTATATTTGCGTGGAGCGACATGAGCTTGAAATGATATTACGATATTCCTACAGAACAATATTTATGACAATATTCCACAGAATTTCACAAAAAAGTGTTTCTTTTTATCTGGAACTCGACGTAGTCCACAATAAAAAAACAAAACCATTTATGAATCTGTAAATAACAAAAACAAACAAAGATAACTTGTGATAACGTAACATTTAGTGGCGGTGGCAACAAATGTCTGTTAGATTCATTCATTATCATACAATAACTTCACACAGTGCTAATTTAGCATATTAGCTCCACACGATTCTCGTGTCACCTGGCCACTTTCACGTGCTGCTCACAGGAATTGATTTGTTTTACTTCAAGACAAACGGAGAAAACAGCAACACCAAGATGGAAAGTTTAAGCATTCAGCAGTTTATGGGGATAAAATCTTATTGTCTCCCCCCACCCCAGCTCTGCTGCTGTATACACACAAACGCTCCCTTTACCTGCTTAGAGCTATTAACATCTCAGATAGACATGACAAAATTCATCCTGATCTGTTAAGATGTCACTGAGATATACACATGTACACTTGTTCTACTGGACTGCACCATGTAAAATTCATGCCAAATCCGTAATCTGGATTAGATCTAGATTAAATTAGACTGATCCGCTGAGAAAAAAAAATTCGATTTACGCAAATTACATCACTGTAATTTAACGTCGGTGATAATGGTGTAAATTTAGACTTTATGTGATACAGTGTCTGATCCTGCACTTGAAAGTTTAATGATTGTTTGTGATGTCATCAGTGGGCGGATTCTTACTAAAAGTGATGGGGAACATAGTTGGGTGATCACCTACCCATGACAAAAATTTAGACTGATCTTTGAAAAACTTTAGTAGTTAGCAGAAGAACATTCCCCAGATATTACATACGACAGCTTTAAGCACACAGAGCAGATGTTCCAGGACGTATTGAGACCAAAAGAAGTGATAAGATACACATTTTCAAATGTTATTGTTGTTTTTCCTCTACAGACTTCATATATTAGGTTTTCTGGTGGTTTCAGAATCCTCACTCAGACTCTCGTGGTGCCCCTGCCCCTGGGGGCCGTAGATTTGAGCGCTGCAGCCCTGCTTCATGGTGGTTTTTACAGCTTTTCAATCCAATGCCATTCTGAGATGTGTTTTCCCTTCTCCTCACAAATGAACACATGTGAGCAGAGCTGATGAGCGAGTGAAGCCCCCCCCAGGCCTGTCAATGTTTCCTACATGAACGTGTGTGTGTGTGTGTGTGTGTGTGTGTGATATTACAGTCAACATGGTGATCATGATATTTATCGCGTGTTCAGTTGTAGGAGTTTTTGTGTGATATTTTGATAATGTTGTGTCAGCTGAGTGTGTGTGTGTGTGTGTGTATGTAGATGAAAGACTTTAAGAAAAGGTCAGTGGAAAAAATTCAATATTAATATATATATATGGAGAGAGAGAGAGAAACAAACTAACAGTATCCTGCCAAATTGTTATATAGCTGCCACAGCGCACGTTCCTGTGTGTGACTCGTCATCCTGTGTCCTCATATGGATTTAAAAAACAAAAGAAAACAACATATAATATAATATTGACATTGTCTTCATATGATTATTTTTTAAGTGAATTTGTAAATGATGATAGAGTTAGAAACGATAATAACAATGGTGTTGTATGAATTTATTTTTATGCTGTGTATAACCATGGACAAATTCTATAGAGTTTATGTAAACTTGTCGTCTTACAGGTCACCCCCCCCCCCCCCCGAAAAACGGGAGAAGCACAAAGTGATTGTACAAAAAAAACAATTATTGTGAATGTTTGTATATTATAGATGCAATTTAGTATGATAATAATAATAATGATAATAATAATTAAAAAATCACAATCTTTAATCAGAACGTGTCAGAGTTTTCACTTTGTCTGTTAATCTGAGTCACATGTGTGGGCTGTTAGCGGTTGCTATAGCGACATACAGTACAGTTCCATTAAAAATACACTGAGTCTGTAAACGGGATTTAAAAGGTGATTTAAAGTCTACAATAAATTTTAATAGTTTTATTAAATTTGTATTTAATTGTATTTAAATGTATTAACAGTAAATATTAATAATAAAATAAAACTGTATGAACATATGTATTGTTGTTGTTAGTTACTATTATTATATAATAAAAGCAGTTTGAAATAAATAATCTCTTATTTTGGATTAAAATTTCAAAATATTATGTGTTGATTTTTTTTACTTTTGTCTCTTGTTTTATTTTGAAACTCTCAAAGGAAGCACTTTTGATTAATATAAAACTGCAGCGCCTATGACTCACCAGTAGAAGGCGACAACGTCCGTTGTGGCTACGATTAAAGCAAAGGAGGTAGAAGAGGACGCGGACCAATCACAGGCGCCGTTACCCTATGATTGACGTCGCTCTCAGCCAATCACAGGCTTTGTTTTGGCTGCCGGAGCTCGAGCTGGGCGGGACTAGCTTTGCTTCAAACTTCCTCAAGCTAGCGCAGACAAATGTGAGTATATTTTTAATGTTTACAAAAAAGAAACACAGCAAATTAAATGTTTGTTAAATGTTTCTGGTTTATTGTTCACACGAGGAGCTGCGCAGTAAATAAAACCCCCTGCTCTGCAGCACATGGTGGTGACAAGTCATTGTGTTGTGTCAGGATTAGTGAAGGCTAATAACATGCTAACATGTTACCTGAACCAACCGCCGGTGTCACCGTTATTCGTTAAATTAAAGTTCTTATTTTCGTGACGTTATTTGTGAATAGGCGGCGTTAGCTCCGCCAGTTAGCCTGCCACATTTCTAGCTCCCCGGCGACTAAGCTAACCGCAAAATTGGCTCAATATTAACCAGGATATCTACGCAGTGACACACGCTATTAATACTCTATTGCACCAAACTACATGTCAGAAAGGTGATATTTTCAGTCTTCCTCTCTGATTTGAAAAATAATTGACGCGTGAATGTTTGAGTCGACATTTATTTACAATGAGTAGACGCCTTTCGTGAATTCGGCACACATTCAGTCCATCAAATCACTGTTTTAAATGTTAATATTTATTCAGGCAGCAAACTAGACACTGTTAACTTCGCCAAAAGAACGAGGACTTCCCCATGTGCAAATGTTGAACATTTCAGTGTTGTGATATTATCGATGTTATTGCTTAGCGTAGTAAATGAATTGTGGTGAATTTTGATGATTGATAATTTTGAATGGGCAATATCATTAACAACATTTCTGAATGCTGTCGAAAACGAACCAAATGAAAATATAGTACAGATGGAAAGGCTGCCCAATTATGAATTCTTAATCAGTTTTAACCATATATCACTGAGGTGAATGCAAACAAAGGTTTTTACACATAAAAGTCGCAAAAGAACACATTTAATTTTCCTGATGGAAGCAGCAACATTCTAACATAAATCCATCTGTTATCTATATTCATGTCCGTGTGTGTTTATCCTCATGTCTCGCTGCTGTCCCTCCAGAGGACTCTGTGACAATGCCTCAGACCAACAAGTCGATGAGCGGTGGCTGTGCACCAGGACAGGTATCTGCTCCAGACCAGGGAGAACCACCACCACCAGCACCATCAGCACTGGCAGCGTCAGAGGATGTGAAGGCCCAGGCTGCTGCTGATGCCGGTGCTGCTGCCGATGCTGTTGCTGCTGCTGACGTTGATGACGTTGATGGAGGAGGAGATGCAGGGATCATCAAATCACCCAGTGACCCAAAGAAATACAGGTAGGAGACAAATGCATTTTTTTTGTCAACAATCATGAAGCAAATCTTGAAGAGGCTCCCAGTTTGCTTTGGTGTCACTTTGTTTGTAATCCTTTTAAGTAGACGTACACTGTTGGGCAAACATTGTTTTTGAATAATCTGTATTGACTGATTATTATTTTTTAATCTGACAATTATTACAAAGTATGCATGTTTGTTCTCAGAGACTATAAATGTTGATATTTTTTCATCCAAAACCTTTTTAGTTTTGTGACGACCCGTTTGATCTATTTAATATTTAGTTTAAACATTATGTTATTGACAATACTATATGAATGTAGATCAGAGAGGCAGAACATTAATGTTGTTCAATAACTGGTTATTGAAGTTAATTGATTTTTTTAAATTATTTGTTATGATTAAACAGTTATATTTTATCAGATGGAGGAAAAAGGAAAATCAGTTAAATATATGGACTAAAAATATATATAAATATCCAGAACTAAGGTTCCACTTTACAGAGGGAATATTGTGCATCCCTAGGAATAACTATTGGATTAATGGACTTATTGTTTAGCTGCACTGGAATAGGACTGTAGCTCCCAGAGACACAGAGATTACATGGTCCTCTCTCTTTCTCTCTGCAGGTTCATCGAGCTGAGTAATGGCCTCCGCGCTCTCCTCATCTCTGACTTCAGCGGCGCCGGTATGAAGGACGACAGTGAAAATGGAGAGGACACAGAGGCAGTGGAGGACAGGGCCGGGGCGGAAGCAGAGCCTGAAGAAGATGAAGACGAGAGAGATTCTGGTGAGGGTTCAGAGGAGGACGAGGAAGACGAAGAAGAGTCGGAGCAGGACAGCGACTTTGAGGAGCTGGATGAGGAGAATGCAGCGAAGAAGCAGAGAGGGAGCTCCGAGAAGCAGGTGAGTGATGTGAAAAGTCATTTATACAAATGTAAAGAAAGAGCTGATGAGCGTGTGATCGTGAAGAGAAAGCTTTGTGTTTTCAAATCTCTATGACATTAACTTTAGCCCCTTTTCCACCAACTTTTATTACCAGGAACTTATTTACTTATTTACCCGGGGAAAAGAATTCCTGCAAATCTTTGTTGTTTGTGTTTCCACCGCACCTCAAAGTTCTGTTGAGGTCGTACAGTCAAAATATTTAACACGTCGGTGGATCGCTTGATTGTGTTTGTTTCCAAAACCCGTTTCAGAGTTCCTCGGGACATTTTTGCCAGAGGATATTCATTTTTTGAAAAATTTAAAACTGTTGTCTCAGTGCCTGAAAAAACGGACTAATTTGTTCCTAGTGGGAAAAAATGTCACCTTCCCAAAAACAGCTGTAAAAACATTATGGATTCATATTTTTTATGAGTCGATCTTTTAAAACTCCTTCAGCCTGAAATATACATATCAAATATTAATTATATTTTTGAGATTTTAACCATTTTAACTTCACACAGCTGTAACTCAGTGTCAGCTTTCACAATCAGACCACACCCACTGCTCTACTCTGACTCGGCTCTCAGCCCACTTCTTGGCATTTTTTAAAGTCAGGCATTGGACGAGGGAGTTATTAGCCTCAGAAGAGGGGGTTTAGTTCCCCTCTAATAATCTCTGGTTGTCTTGTGGTGTGTGTTGCTTCCAGGCGGCGGCTGCTCTGTGCATCAGTGTGGGCAGTTTCAGTGACCCAGACGACCTGCCTGGTCTCGCCCACTTCCTGGAACACAGTGAGTCAAAGAAGCTGACAGGAATCTTTAGTTTGGGAAGTAAGACACACTAACATATCTGAGCTAGAGCCTGACCCACAATTAGTTTGACTAACACGTCACAACGTTAATGAATGTTAATGGTTCGTATAAATCTCTAGCTTTTTCCATGTATGACCTCCTGACCTGATGTTCCTATCTCCCTGATCTTCAGTGGTGTTTATGGGAAGTGAGAAATACCCGGCAGAGAACGGTTTTGACGCTTTCCTGAAGAAACATGGTGGCAGTGACAACGCCTCCACCGACTGCGAGAGAACAATCTTTCAGTTCGACGTGCAGAGGAAGTATTTCAGAGAGGCTCTCGACAGGTAAGTCTTTTTCCATCTTGATTTTCTTAAAAAAATGGACAAACTCCCAAATATATCCTGTTTTTCTGTGACTTAAATCATAAACAATATGATATTCATGATATTTGGGAGAATCAGAAGTAGTGCTGTCAAGAGATTTAAAAAATTGAGCAATTAATTAATTATGATCTGTAATTAATTGATCTAATTATTTTTAATCACACCTAAAAATTACTTAGAAAAGCCCTCAACTTAAGGTATTTTCATTTAAATTCATTATTACATTATTGTGGCTGATCAAAAAATTGACAACAAAAAAGTGGCTTTATAAAGTCATTTATTGTTTTTACAAACAAGAACAGATGCAGCATTTAAATTCCACTGTGTTCTTTTATCAAACTCCAAATAATTAGAAAACACAAACAAAATAAAACTTCAGGTTCATATAAAGTAGCCTGTCAGTCGCAGACTTGCTCATACATGGGGTGTTAGCTGTGTAGCTGTGTAATGTTAGCTGTGACTGAAGTACATAAAACATGAATGATTTCATTCACAGATGTTTGTGTGTTTCAGGTGGGCTCAGTTCTTCATCTGTCCTCTGATGATTGAGGACGCCATCGACAGAGAGGTGGAGGCTGTGGACAGCGGTGAGTTATCTCTGATACAAACCATTACAGTGAGATAACTGCAAGTTTGATTAGGTCGAAGCTTATGTATTGGAGTGTTTTTTTTGCCGAGTCATCAGAATCAGCCACAAATTTGACGCCCCCTAGCGCCTACACCGTGCGACGCAATTGATAACTTGTAATCCCTGTCTTAGTGACCTGACAACAATCTGAAGTTGTTTTGTGGCAAAGCTTTTGTTCAGTCCAAAAGGGCAGCCTTCCTGTTCAGTTTGGGTCATGGGTTCAATTCACTTTTTGTTCGTCCTAAAACTAAGATTTTCATGCATGTATGTGACCTGAATTTGAAGTTAATCGCAGTAAAACTCCGCCTTCCTGTTGGTTTTCATTTCCTGTCTCTGTGTTCAGAGTATCAGCTGGCCAGACCATCTGACTCTCACCGTAAGGAGATGCTGTTTGGGAGTCTGGCTAAACCTGGACACCCTATGAGCAAATTCTGCTGGGGTAAGAAAGAACTATGTAAACACACACACTCATGAGAAGCAGCCATGAACACGAACATTCCATGAGACTTTGGAAGAATTTAGGGAAAAAGTCTCATCATGACTTAAAAACAACTTAAACTTAAACTGTTTCTAGCTGTGTTATAACTTGTGTCTTTTGGACTTTTTGTCGGTTTTTTTGGAACAAATGCTTCTCAGACTCACTGGTTTGTGACATTTAATCAACTTCCATGTTTTTCACAAAGAAAATAAAACATTACACTGAGTCAGTTTGGACTCTTTAACTATCAAGTGTCTTTTCTGTCTTACATGTTAAATGTAATGTTATGAATGTTAAAGGATACATTTACTCTTCTCATGTGTTGTTTTTCTTCTCAGGTAACGCTCAGACATTAAAACACGAGCCCAGAGAGAAGCAGATCAACACGTACCAGCGGCTCAGAGACTTTTGGAGGAGATATTATTCTGCTCATTACATGACGCTTGCTGTTCAGTCCAAAGGTTAAACATTTACAGATTTCAGGTTGAAATGAGTGTGAGATTTAACAATCAGTCATGAAGTCAAATAAATATACATGATAAATGATGTTTTTGTTTCTGCTGTAGAGACACTGGACACTCTGGAGCAGTGGGTGAGAGAGATCTTCATCAACGTTCCTAACAAGTAAGAAGACGAACCAGAAAAACACTGTTACTCATTCAGTCTGCATCCATTTATTTTTATTTGAGATTCACTTTATGTTTAGTTTTATGTGGCTTTGACTTCAGACATTGACTCTTATTGAAAACATGACTGCCAGAAACAACAGTGATAAGTAGATTTGTATCCTCTTAACAAAAGGCTCACCTTATAAAGTCTAAGCTAGATAGTTAAGCCTATGGCAACGTAAGAGTATATTAACCTCTTTGTCTGACTGTAAACTGAAATTTGTCTCACTCTGTAAACCACTCACTCTCCCACACCAAAGTCCATAGAGAAAATCAGTGATTTTAACATCACACACGCTGCTGCCTCACTAACTTCACATGTGTTATTTTGTGAATTGGGTGTTTGAACAACCTTTGTTCAGATTGACCTCAGTGACACAAAGTGACCACACGAGGCAGCAGAGTGTCCCTGCACACTTAAAAACGCTCATTTTTGCTTTGGACTTTGGTGTGGGAGAGTGAGCCGTTTAAAAAGTGACACAAACTGTTACAGTAGTACCTTTTTTAAAGAAGAATAAAAACAAAATGGATTTATTGTTTGTTTTGTTTCAGTGGTGAACCTCGACCTGACTTCTCTAACCTGCAGCAGCCATTTGACACGGCAGATTTCACCAAACTCTACAGAGGTCAGAGTATAAGAGGGCTGGTCATTGAACATGCATTCAGACGTTACATTAAACCATTCTGTAACGAGGGTTTAGACTGAATTTAAGTACTTTTGTGTGTTTCAGTGATCCCTGTGAGGAAGGTTCATGCTCTGACCATCAGCTGGGCCGTGCCTCCTCAGGGGAAACACTACAGGTGAGACACGTACCTACACTGTGACTGTGACATCATCTGTGCCACCTTCAGACTTGACTGACTTTGTGTTTATTTGTCAGAGTGAAGCCTCTTCATTACATCTCCTGGCTGATTGGACATGAAGGAAGTGGCAGCATCCTGTCTCTTCTCAGGAAGAAGTAGGTCCTAAAGAAATGAAGTGTGTAGTAAAGGTGTGTGTGCAGGAGACTCATGGTGATCTCTGTGTGTTCAGGTGCTGGGCTCTGGCTCTGTTTGGAGGAAACAGTGAGACGGGCTTTGACCAAAACACCACCTACTCCATTTTCTCCATCTCCATCACCCTGACTGACCAGGGCTACCAGAACTTCTACCAGGTCAACACACACACACACACACACACACACACACACACAGAGAGTAATGTTCACTTGGAGTTCAAACATCATGTTTACATCATTTGACCTCATACAAAGATCATCTAAATACAAATGAAACCATTTTGTATCGAGTGGATTTTGTCTGATGTTGTTTTGTGTCTGTGCAGGTGGTTGATTTTGTGTTTCAGTATCTGAAGATGCTCCAGACTCTGGGTCCCCAGCTGAGGTCAGTGTTGTTTTCAACTAAATGACATATCTTCACAATATACAAGTGGAGAGGACATCCTTATCCACACATACAGATAAATAAATACATTCCTTATGTCATGGTTCAAGAAAACCCTGAATGCCTGCCATCAAACTATGAGTTGCAGTTAAAGTAAATAATAAATGGCTGCCAAATTCTATAGAACTTTGTTTCCTGTTTCTTCAGTGAGAATCTTATTTTCTCCAGCTCCAGATGTTTCATAACATCTGTCATAAGATGAAGATTTGTATAATTTGAAATAAAAAACTACAAAAAACTACAAAACTAAAGCCTGTTTTTGTCAAATATCTTATCTGCCAGAGTTTATGAGGAAATTCAGAAAATCGAAGCCAACGAGTTCCATTATCAGGAGCAGGTACAGTAACCCACACACACACACACACACATCAACAAAGTGAAAACATGACATTGTCATGGTTAGAAATGTCCAAAAGACCAGGTTTTTCAGCTTCTTAAATGTGAATATTGTCTGGTTTCTTTGCTCCATTTGACAAAAAAAATCCTTAAAACTGAAAAGACATTTGAAAACATCATGATTTCCATGTCTGGTAAACACTGATCGGCATTTTTCAACATTTTCCTACATTTTATGGACAAAAGAATACTCGATTAATCAAGAAAATCAAAAAACAGATTACCTGATTCTAATGGGGACTGTGACAGATGCTGTAAAGTTTTGTACGTCTTTTTGTGACATCATGGAATCAACCAAAAACATTACATACTCCTTTACATAACATGTTTAATATACTCCTGCTCTCTGACTCTGCGTCGTCCCTCTATTTCTTTTCAGACAGATCCCATCGAGTTTGTGGAGAACATCTGTGAGAACATGCAGCTGTTTCCTAAAGAAGACTTCCTGACCGGTGACCAGCTCATGTTTGAGTACGACACACAGGTAGTGACTGCTACTGATTCTGATTGACACTAAGGATCGTAGTTATTGTTGTCTTTTCTCTGCCTCATGTCAATAAAGTTTATTATTGTTCTCCTCTGTAGCTGTGCATTCATGCATAATCCTCAGAAGTATGACCATATTCTACTGTCAACATTAATATTCAGTGTGTTTTAGACATTTTCACAGACTAAAGCAGATGTTTACGTGTGTGTGTGTGTGTGTGTGTGTGTGCAGGTGATCAGTGCAGCTCTGTCTCTGTTGACTCCAGACAGAGCAAACCTGTTGCTTCTGTCTCCAGAGAATGAAGGATGCTGTCCTCTCAGAGAGAAATGGTTCGGTACCTGTTACAGCATGGAAGGTATGTCTGTCTTTCCCTATTTCTTTTCCTCTCAAGCCCTTTTAAACTGTGTTGACACAAACAGAAATGACCTGTTTCAGACGGTTAAATGTCTCTTCATGTTGTTGCGTCTGTAGAACTGTTAACCCTGGCATGTAACTGAACTTCATTTAACAATTTTATCTCATTCTCCATGTTTATCTATTATTTTGTCTTAGTCCATTCTTTACCTCATCAGCATACCACTTTTATTAGATAAATATTTTCAGGGGCCGAAACATGTGCCAGTAACTTCTTGTTACCCTTCAGATTATTCTTCTATCCGTGGCTTTGCGGTCATTTATGAGGGCGTTTACGAGCATAAAATCTCTCCATAGAGGTCAGGTCTGGCTAGTTCCTGGACCTGTGCGTTGCTCAAGGGCTTTATTCGTATGAACAGTGATAGATAAATAAAGTGTGGTCCAGATGGTCCACGAAATGTTGATCAGTGTTTCCCAAACCTTGAAATGATGATTTTCTAAAATGTTCTAAAAACATTCAGTTTTTATGACTTCTTTCATAAAATCCATCAATTATTAAAACAAAGTCAAAGTGAAAGCCTATATTCTCAGCGCTGTAGGCACAGAGAAGATCCAGTATCCTCACATGATCAGAATCTGTTTTTAGATGTCCCAGATGTGTGGACCCAGCGCTGGGCAGGAGACTTCCAACTCAACCCTGACCTCCACCTCCCCAACGAGAACAAGTTCATCGGTCAGTACGTGATGAGCGTAATTCTGACTTTCAGCGTTGATTCATTTAGAAATATTTCAGTTTTGCTTGTTATGACAGAGATTTTTACACAGTGAAGTGTTCAAGTGGTCAAATGCATTGTTTTGGTTGCTTAATGTCAGCGAGCTCTGTTGTGTGATACGTCACCGGTCTTCAAACACTTTGTTACTAAGAGTATTTTTTATCGTTGTTTTGCAAATACAGAACTAGTAAGAGTTTACAAGAGAGTGACACACACAGCCAGTCTAACAGTTGATGGGGACAGATTTGATATTTAGTTTTCTTCTCTTTTTTCCCCCCCTCAACAGCAACTGATTTCACCCTGAAAACGTCCGACTGTCCAGACACAGAGTTTCCTGTCAGGATCGTCAACAGTGAGCGAGGCTGTCTGTGGTACAAGAAGGACAACAAGTTCAAAATCCCCAAAGGTTTGTTCGACTTAGACTGTAACTGTGCTGTTTGACATGTTTTAGTGACACATGGATTCTTGTGTGTTTCAGCGTATATTCGGTTCAACTTGATCTCCCCGGTGATTCAGAAGAGTCCTGAGAAGTAAGAGTGATAATATTCAACTTACCATTGTTTTAATAATCTGTCCGTTATTGTCTTGATTAATCAATCGAGTATTTGTTTGGGCCACAAAATGTCAGGAAATGTTGAAACATTTGAAACGTTGATCAGTGTTTGTCAAACCTGGAAATGATGATGTTCTCAAATGTCTGGTTTTTGTCCACAAACTGTAATGATTCAGTGTTTAATCATTTCTTTGTTTTATGGAGCAAAGAAACCAGAGAATATTCACATTTATGAAGCTGAAAAACCGTAGATATTGTATAAATTGTTAAAGAAAAACACTAATAAACGAGAGGCTTTAGATTTTTCCTTTTTAATAGGATTTTCTCCATTTTTCTTTTGATTACACATGATAACCTCAGTCAAAGGTAAAAATAGGAAGCACTAACCTGCACCTTCTTATTCCTTTCCGGCTACACTGTTTTCCATTGTATTTGGTTCATTTTAAGTCATATTAATTCAATAATTGAATATAAGAGTAATCACAGCTGCTTTACTGATAGACTTTGGTCTAACTGTGTTTAGAAAGCAGTGATTTAAGAAGTTGCTGCTGTCGTGTTTCTCCTCCAGTCTGGTTCTCTTTGACCTCTTTGTGAACGTCCTGGCTCATAACCTGGCAGAGCCGGCGTACGAGGCTGACGTCGCTCAGCTGGAGTACAAACTGGTGGCTGGAGAGCACGGCCTGGTGATCCGACTCAAGGGCTTCAACCACAAACTGCCGGTGAGGACACATCGATGAAGTGGGGTCCAGCTTTTGTTGTTTTCTTGCTGGTGAATACAGTGTCGCGTCAAAGTTTATTTTGACATATGTACATGGTACTCTCAAGTTTGCAGTTTAGTTAGAATGTTTAAAATCATTAAAGTTGGTTAAAAATGAAGTAGAAGTAAATTTCAACTTTGGTCGAAATTTCAGATGAAATCACTTTAATGTTTGGCTTCCAGGCTTTAATTTAAATACCTTTTTAACGCAGATTAAAAGGGTTTTATAAGGTTTGTGATTACGTGAGATAATCATTGCGTTGTTTAATTATTTCACTTTCTCTTAAAGTGATAGTTCAGGTTTGTGTCAGTACAAAAACAAGTCCTTTAATGGAACGTGATGGAGATAAAAAATGACAGGAGATGAAAAGAAAAGAGAGAATATGATGGACTGGGTGGTGTAGGAGTTTTCTAACATCGTGAATGCAAGCTGCTGTTAAATACCACAGAAGAAGGATCTCTGTAATCTGAAAAACAAAACATGTCGGATTTCAAATGTGCTAAGAAAACTCTGTAACCATAAAACAAAGGTTGATTCATAAAAGATGAATGACGTTGTTTTGAATGTGTTTCAGCTGCTGTTGAGGTTGATCGTGGATCACCTGGCAGACTTCAGCACCGAGCCCGGCGTCTTCGCCATGTTCTCGGAGCAGCTGAAAAAAACCTACTTCAACATCCTCATCAAACCGGAGCGTCTCGGCAAGTAAGTGGCAACACACTCGTCTCTGTGGAATGTTTGCCTGGATAACTGAGGATTCCGTCTTCCTATAGTTGTGTCTTCTTCTGGCCTGGAAAAGGTTTTAGTAGCTGTCGGAGCTGCTTGTCTCTGTCGTTCACACACCCGAGGTGTGTGTTGGCGGTCAAACAAGAACTCTCAACTGCCTCTAGGTTGACGTCTTCTCTGTAAACGGGCCCATCGTTCCACATGAGGTCATAGCCGCCCACCCTCTTCTCCTTGCCCGTCAGCACTCCCTCCATATCCACAACGTTCAAAGTGTCGCCCAGGAGTCGGCACTTGAGCTCGAAATCCTCCCGGCTGCTGGCCGCGTACGACGGCGAGGCGTTCACCTCGAGTAACCAAGGTTTGAGGTTCTGATCCAGGAGAATGTCGTACCCGTAGAGCTCAAAGCAGTGCTTGTCGTTGATGATGACGTTTTGTACGCTCTGGAGACTTCGGATGAAGATGTTGTCCATCTCAGCAAACAGTGTCTCCACCGTCCCTCGGCCGTGTTTTGCCGTCAGGTATCTGCGGAGCTGCTGGATCAACCATTTGCCTCCCTTGTCGGGATCGTAGTCTGGCGCGGTTTTTTGTATAGCCACGTTGGTGAGATGCATGTACTTGTCGTCAATGATACTGAGAGTGAAGCGAGTGGTGGAGAAGCGGGCGAAGCCGTCTCGATACAGCCAGGCCTTGAGGGGATTAAATGATGTGACCAGAACGTAGACCCTCAGATCAAACTTCCTGCTGTTAATCAGGTAAGGGTTCTCAATGTAGCGTTGGACCACATAGCTCTCCACCTGAGGTCCATCCCTCAGCTCCTCTGTGCGGGTGCTGTCCCTCTTCCAATCAATGATGTCCTTCAGTTTCCTGAACAGGAAAATGCCTCTCCCTTGGGATTTCGCGACGGGCTTCATGATCCAGGTGTTGCCGGGACATTTTTTAAACTCCTCGACAAAGATGTGATACTCACTGGGCAGCTCGAAGGTGCACGGGAAAAAGTCACACCTGAGCTCCTCCTGGCCAACGTCTCTCTCCAGGTTTTTTTTGTACCTTTTGAGATTCTTCACCATGAGGTTTTTACGCGTCAGCTCGTAACACTTGCGAAAGTGGTTTATCCTCACGTGCTCCTCCATGTAGGAGAAATAGTTGTCCCTGAACCAGCTCAGATCACACCAGCTGAAATCCCACTCTCCATCTTCATCTGCAACCTCAACCCAGCCAGGTCTTTGGCCCATGACAAACTGCATGGTCTTGATCAGGCCACATTTGTAACGCACACAGATCCTGCCTTCCCGCTCCTCCTTCAGTTTTCTGACATGGTTCTTTCGGCTGGTGGTTCTTTCGGACTTGGTCTTTGGGACATAGGTGACGGAATCCTTCTTAATGGTCTTTTGGGCCTGCTGGTTGTTGTCCTGGATTGTTTTAATCTTTTTGGACAGGCTGGACATCACAGGCTGCTGCATTTGTTTTTCAGAGTCTTCACTGGTGTTGAAGGTAGTTGTGGGGATGTTATGTCAGATTACCGATTCCAGATCTGTCCTTTTGTCTTTGATCTGAGGATAAAAGCCTTGGATGAGGACCAGAGACAGAAGTTGTCCTTCTTGCTCAATCTCACTTTTTTCTTTGACACAGGTCTTCACCCCACATTTTAAGGTACCTCCAGAGTTGAGGAACTTTCCTTTGCTCCAGAATTCCTTTGTGCCCAGTCTGTGCACAAATGGCCAATAAACATCTTGGAGATGGATTCATCTGTGAAGTTCTGCATACTGTAGCATTGACACTCCTCCAGACCCTGTCTAGACCTGACTCCCCTGCTCTGTCTCTCTCTCTCTCTCTCTCTGAAGGGATGTTCGTCTGCTGATCCTGGAACGCTGTCGCTGGTCTGTCATTCAGAAGTATCAGGCTGTCACGAAGGGTCTGACCGTCGACGACCTCATGACCTTTGTCGCTGGGATGAAGGCGGAGCTATACACTGAGGGGCTGGTGCAGGGAAACTTCACTAGCTCGGTGAGAGAGTAATGCACAGAAAATGTAAACATGGCACTGCACAGTACAGTAAAAGCTCTTATTCATGATTCATTCTTTGATAACCTTTTAACATGAGACAGGATGTTAAAGGAGAGTTTTCTAACAGTAATGCAACATCATGGATGCAAGCTACTCTTGAAACCCAGAAGAAGAAGAAAACTTCACCCTACATGGTTCCATAAAACTTAGAAACATGACCCTGATGTGACCTTTGAACTTTTTTTTTTTTAAAACTCCTACCAGTGACAGTAGCTGCTGTAAAAACAGAGTTTGTGTCTGATCTGAGCAGAGAAGGCAAAATATCAACACATACATTGAGCTTTGTGTGGATCATTGATTAAAACGTGCTCACATATTTTACTTATACTGTCAATTCTATTGATTTGTGTTTCTGTTTTTTTTGTTTTTTAATAATAAAAAAAATCTGATTTTTCAGCTTCTTAAATGAGAATATTTTCTGCTTTATTTGCTCTGAATAACAAATCGATCATTCAAATTTGTGGAGAAAAGAAATCATTTCAAGTTTTAGCAAACTCATTTTGTTTTTAGCATTTTCTGACATTTTGTGGCCCAAACAACAATTAACCGAGAAAATCATTAATATATGTTTGTTTCCTCCAACAGGAGTCCAAGGAGTTTCTGCAGTACTTTGTCCAGTGAGTATCACGTCACATATTAAATGCACTTTTTAAAATTTAAAGTCAAACTGGTGCATCTTTAGCAGCAGTGTGTTACTGTCTAACGTTACACGTTTGTTCCGCTGCAGGAAGCTGCAGTACCGGCCTCTGTCCACAGAGGTCCCTGTCTCCTTCCGGGTGGTGGAGCTGCCTCAGAAAAGTCACCTCTGTAAAGTCAAGTCTCTCAACAAGGGAGATGCCAACTCTGAAGTGACCGTCTACTACCAGGTGAGAAGACACCGTCCCTACACTGAGGACATTAAGTTTTAAACTGGTTTTTGAATTTAAATTGTAGTTTTATTGTGAGCGATATGATGTAGTGTTTTGTTGTGTCTTATCTTGTCTTTTTATGTTATTTTGTCTTGTCTTGTTTCATCATATCTGGTCTTGTCCTCTCTTGTCCTGTGTTGTCTTATCATGTCTTGTCTTGTCTTGTCCTGTGTGTTCTTCCCTTATTATATCTTGTCTTATTTCGTCTCATCGTGTCTTATTTTGTCCTGTCCTATGTCACCGTGTCTTGTCTTGTCTGGTCATATCTTCTCCCATCTTGTCCATTTGTTTTATTTTTTATGCATAAAAATAAATGCCCAAAAAAGTAAATAACTTATTTTCAAAAATGTTGTCCAGTTCCTGTTGTTGTTGTTGTTGTTGTTTCTAACTGTGTCACCTGTGTTCCAGTCCGGGCTGAAGAACCTCAGACAACACGCGCTGATGGAGCTGATGGTGGTGAGTGTTCACGCTCACTCTCATTTACTGGGTTTCATCTGCAGCTGTAAACCCGCGCACACCTGAGGTCAGGATGATTTCTACTTGCAGTTCACTTCTGAACCACATGAGGGAGTGTTTTGATTTCCACATTTCCAAGTGGCAGTGGGTACTGTGACATCACCCTGAAGACTCAAATCATAACAGTGTACATCTTCAGTGGTATCATAAATATCTTAAATGACTGTAGCAAAATATTACTCTAGAGGCAAATTCATCAACTTCCGCTTTGTTAATGAAAAATAAAAGTCCTTATTTTACAAAATTATAGACAAAAACACAGAAATATACAAATGTTTTCGACCACCTGTCATAAAAACAAGAAAACATAACTCCTTCAAAAACCTGTGTGTTGTTTCTGTTCAAGAATGTAGTAAAGGACTATAATTTGATCTTAATTTAGAAATACTGTTCTTTTTACTCATTTTTTTCAGTTTTTTGTTAAACAGTCAATTTGAAACGTCATGGATAACGATAATAATTATATGTTGGCATTAAAAATATCATTTCAGTTAAAGAGCTTCTACACACTTGTGTATTAATTGAAAAAACAGAAACAAAAATATAATTTTGATAATTACTAATGCTGTTAATTTAGGGCATAAACCTTACACTGTGTGGTGGTCTAATACATTTGTTAAGCACTGTATAATAATAACAATAATAATAGTAACATGTATATTGCACTTCCTGCTTCCTGTATGTAAACAATCGTAAAATCATGTTGACTCCGCCTTTATGCTTTTATTTTGACAGATGCACATGGAGGAGCCCTGCTTTGACTTCCTCAGGACAAAGGAGACTCTGGGGTGAGTGTACAGATTAATAATCAGAAACATGGAGAGCGTAAACCATTCTCACTGCTCTGATGACCTCCAGGTACCAGGTGTATCCAACCTGCAGGAACACCTCAGGAGTGCTGGGCTTCTCTGTCACTGTGGAAACACAAGCTACCAAGTTCAGGTGAGATGTTTTTTTTGTTTCTCCACACATCCACTTATATTCACACAAAACTTTTAAAATTATGAGAAAGAAAAAAAAAAAGCAACATTTTTAAAATTATGAGAGAGAATAAAATCAAAATTTTCGAAATTATTAGAAAGAAAAAAAAGTAACATTGAAGTATGAGTATATCATACTTACGAGAAAGGTAAGTATGAAAAACTAAAAAGATACATGTTTAAAGTAAAAACTTTTCAAAAGTATGAGAAGGAAAATTTCTTATTTTTTTTCAAAATTATGATAAAAAAATTCAAAATTATAACATAGACAGTCAAAATAGTATGACAGAAAAAAGTCAAATTATTCAAAATTATGAGAAATAATTCTTTTTAGCGATTTTTTTAAATTTAGGGACAAAGTAAAAACATTTAAAAGAGAGATTTTTTTTTTCCAAAATTATGAGAAACAAAGTTTTTTTCAAAATTGTCAGAAAAAGGAACATTTTTCAAAATTATGAGAAAGGAAAAAAGTTTTTTTTTCAAAATTGTCAGGAAAATTGTTTTTTTTTTTTAAGTATGTGAAAGAAATTTGGTAAAAATTTCAACATTTTCAATATCATTTTCATGAATAATTGTCTTTTTCGTGTCTCCCGCTCGTCACAGCTCAGAGTTTGTGGAGGCAAAGATTGAGGAGTTCCTGGTCAGTTTCGGGCAGCGTCTGTCCTCTCTGAGCGAGGACGCCTTTAAGACACAGGTGACGGCTCTGGTCAAACTGAAGGAGTGTGAGGACGCTCACCTGGGAGAGGAAGTGGATCGTCACTGGTTTGAGGTGGTGACACAGCAGTATGTGTTTGACCGACTCAGCAGAGAGGTGAGACCCACAAACCCTCGTCCACTTGATTTACACGTATTTAACCCTCTCATGAGCGCCTCTCTCTCCTGAAGCAAAGTGTGGCTTCTCTTAGATGTAAATGTACGCATACGTGTCCCTTTTTATTCTATAAAAACACATTTATTAAGTTAATTCCATTTTATTTCAATGGCACATTTAAAAACAACAAGTGTTAAAGTTACAACAAGGATGTAAAACACAGTAAATCATGATAAATTAAATCAAAAGTCCTCCTGTCAGAGAGAAGAGATGGTCCTGGTCCTGGTTCTAACCTGTCGTGGTCTCTCTCTCTGTTGCAGATCGAGGCTCTGAAGGTCTTCACTCAGGATGAGCTGGTCTCCTGGTTCCTGCAGCACAGAACCACGAGCTGCAGGAAGCTCAGCGTTCACGTGAGTTCAGTTCTCTTTGTTTATTAAAGGTGCAGCACAGAGAATATATCTATCCAAAAACGAAAACTTAGTTGTCACCTGATGGTGGTTGGAGGAAGAACTTTACTCGAGTTCAGAGGAAAAACATAAATGAAAAAAGGTTGTGCAAGGTTGGTCTCTTTGGGTGATGTTCCCATTTATTGCAGCAAAAAAACTTATTAACAAACAGAAAAATTATAGTTGTAGTTGTGGATTGTGGCAAACGGCAAAAGATTCCTGGTTTCCTCTGGCTGTCGGTAAGAATTGTGTGCCCACCACCATCCAACTCAAACTAATCACACTCATTTCAGGCAGCTGTGCTGCTGCTGTGTCAAGCAAACAAAAAGAAAACGGTACTGCACCCTTGTGGTCAAAAATAAAACTTGCACAAGACACTAACTCAAAAATGGCTCCTACAATGTTATTAAGCAATACTTTCTAAACTGAGGATTATTTTAAATTATTTGAATAATCTATTGATGCATTTCAATAATCTGGAGTCATTGACGTAAGTAAAAAGCTATATCAGTCTGTCCCTTTAAGAAGTCACGGTTGTTAGTTGTGGGAATTCTGGGAAATGAAGTTTAATCACTAAAGTTGCTGCTCCTGTTTTCTTTTTGGTGAAATGTTCATGAAATTTTTTTTCTCTTCTTTTTTATCTGTAGTGCAATCAATACTTTCTCAGTGAATACATACATTTAAAACGAACTAATTTAATGTAAAATTTAATATGTGACTCATCGCAGCAGCTCTAAACATTAAGTTAAAAGCTTAAAACGCTCAACATCGTCTCAGTCATTTCCTTTTTCCGTCTCTGCTCAGGTGGTCGGTTTCGGGGTGGAGGAGAACGACCCGCCGGATCAGAGCGCCACCTGTAGCTCAGACTCGGACGCCGCCCTCGTCCCCGCCCCCTCGGCGTACGGTGAAGTCAGCGAGTTGACCTTCCTGTCTGCCTCCACGCCGTCACTCCGGGACGCAGTGCTCATCACTGACATCAGAGCGTTCACCTCCTCCGTCCTCCTTCACCCCTACCACAAAGTCCTCAGCTAGGTGTCACACACACACACACACAGTCACGAAACTCCTCCTCTACAGTCACCATGGCGATGGCTGGCATGCAGTTACACGGCAGATATGGACAGAAACTGAAGGACATTTCAGAGATTTTAAGTTCAAGATTCTTACTAAATAACATTGTTTCAATTTAATTCATAATTATCACACACTTTACCTCCATACAGTCAACCTCACATTCTGGTTCAGTCTATAGTTTGAATCAGGACTGCAGTTATAAAAGAAACAGAGTCACTCTTTACATTTATATACAGGAAACTGTAAGTACACGTTTTTAAAGAGGTAGATTAAGGTTATTTGATGTGTGGCTGCCATGGCAACGTGAGGAAAAATCATATAAGTCACATGACAAAAGACTCACTGAGTAAAATCCAGATTGACTTTGTGTTTCCAACAGAAAACTGAAGTTGTATGTCCTTCTTTAAACCACTCACTCTCCCTGCACCAAATTTGTTGATCCACTGCTGCCTCCATCACTAACTGCAAATGTCTCATTTTGTAATTTCGGCATGTTTAAAGTCACTGAGGTTAATCTGGATTAACCTCATTGACACAAAGTGACCACACGAGGCAGCAGAGGACCAGCAGCTCCTGTGTCCCCGCGAGCTAAAATCACTGATTTTCTCCATGGGGTTTGGTGTGGGAGAGTGAGTGGTTTACAGACTTAAGTTTCCTGTTGGAGAAATCATACTCTTAACATTAATTTAAGATGATTTAAAACACAGGAGAGGCCGAATACAATCATGCTTCAAAAAAGCAACTGAACTTTACCTTTAAAATCCTTTAAATACCAAATCCACTAGAAACTAAGGCACATAATCTGACACATTGAGAAAGTTTTAACTGTGAAAAAAGGCTTTGGTTTCTCCCACGTGAAGTGAATGCATCACGTCGACTCAGGGCTTTGGTTCAAAAACAAAAAAGGGCAGAACTGTCATTATTTTCAGTGACGACGCAGTAGCTGTGGTTTTTTTTTGGTTTACATTTACATGTTTTCACACCATTATAATTCTGTTTATGATAAATAATGTATGGGCCTCAGCAGTGTGTGATTATGGGTCAGTGTTTTATCGACTGTGGAGGCCAGAATGTGCTATATGTGTAATTAATACATTAAAAAAATACCTGATTAAATTAACAGCGTCTTTGTTTTTCTTTGTTTTGAAATTGGTAATTATAATTTTTAACAAACAATATTGGCAGAAACATTGATTTTGAGGCTTTTTTTTTTGCAGTGTCAAATTATTTAAAAAACCTACTAATTTGTTCCTAATAGCAGAAAATCCCACCTTCCCAAAAAGTGCTGTGAAAAATTTTATAAATTTAAGATATATTGTGACCACAGCAAATTTGTGCTTAATGTAATGACAAATTTACACTTGTATCTGTAGCGATACTTCATCCCATGGAGTGGGAGTGAAGTATTGTTTTAGTGGCTCTGTGTCTGAGTGTGCGTTTCTGCACTTCCTTGCAATATGAGCAACAGAGGCCAAGAATTTTGACCCTGACGTGGATTTGAACTCGCATCCGGAGTCAGACGTTCTACTGTTGTGCCACAGTCTGTTACACATATAGGCCGATAGAGGTGTGTTGCATGAATGGGCTGAGGATGTCGTCCAAAAAAAAGAGACAAAAAAGTCATAGTTTAGTATGTCGTCCAAAAAGAGACAAAAGTCATCGTTTAGTATGTCGTCCAAAATGAGACAAAAGTCATCGTTTAGTATGTCGTCCAAAATGAGACAAAAGTCATCGTTTAGTATGTCGTCCAAAATGAGACAAAAGTCATCGTTTAGTATGTCGTCCAAAATGAGACAAAAGTCATCGTTTAGTATGTCGTCCAAAATGAGACAAAAGTCATCGTTTAGTATGTCGTCCAAAATGAGACAAAAAAGTCATAGTTTAGTATGTCGTCCAAAATGAGACAAAAAAGTCATAGTATAAGGCGTCCTCTCTGAGCAAGGACACCTTTAAGACACAGGTGACGGCTCTGGTCAAACTGAAGGAGTGTGAGGACGCTCACCTGGGAGAGGAAGTGGATCGTCACTGGTTTGAGGTGGTGACACAGCAGTACGTGTTTGACCGACTCAGCAGAGAGGTGAGACCCACAAACCCTCGTCCACTTGATTTACACGTATTTAACCCTCTCATGAGCGTCTCTCTCTCTCCTGAAGCAAAGTGTGGCTTCTCTTAGATGTAAATGTACGCATACGTGTCTCTTTTTATTCTATAAAAACACATTTATTAAGTCAAGTCAATTTTATTTCAATAGCACATTTAAAAACAATAAGTGTTAAAGTTTCAACAAGGATGTAAAACACAGTAAATCATGATAAATTAAATAAAAAGTCCTCCTGTCAGAGAGAAGAGATGAGTTCTTTTAAATGTGATTTAATATGAGAGGAGATTTAATTTGAACAGGTAAACTGCACCAGAACTTTTAGTACAAGTGAAATCTCCACTTTATAAAAACACTAAGCTTGGAGTTTCAAAGTGATGCTGCTGCTGTCGGCAGGACTGAAGTCCTGGTCCTGGTCCTGGTCTGAACCTGCCTTGGCCTCTCTCTCTGCAGGAAGCTCAGTGTTCACGTGAGTTCAGTTCTCTTTGTTTATTAAAGGTGCAGCACAGAGAATTTATTTCATGTTATTAAGCAATACTTTCTAAACTGAGGATTATTTTTAATTATTTGAATAATCTATTGATGCATTTTGTGAGTCAACTACCACAAAACAATCTTTTTTTGTAGATTTGTAAAAGTTAATATACGACTCATCGCAGCAGCTCTAAACATTAAGTAAAAAGCTTAAAACGTGATTTCTTTTTTCCGTCTCTGCTCAGGTGGTCGGTTTCGGGGTGGAGGAGAACGACCCACCGGATCAGAGCGCCACCTGTAGCTCAGACTCCGCCTCTGCCGCCTCGGCGTACGGTGAAGGGATTTACGTCATGAGTGAAATAATTGCAGGTAAATGTGATGAACTACAGAACAGAACAGTTTCCTGAACGTTTTTAAGCCTCAAGAGTTCCTTTAAAAAACATACTAATTTATTCCTAGCGGCAGAAAATGTCACCTTCCCAAAAAGTGCTGTAAAAAAAAAAAGAACAAATATTAATATAGTCAGTCTTTTAAGGGCATTATGTTTACACAACTCCACTGTTTTTTTTTATTAAAAAAAAAAACTACAATAATTTCCATAAAATACATTTCAATGAGAATGTGATATATATTATAGGGATGGATCAATGATTGGCAGAAACATTGATTTTTATGCTCTTTTTGCAGTGTCAGATTCTTTAAAAAAGTTACTTATTTGTTCCTAACGTCAGAAAACAGCCACCTTCCCAAAAACTGCGGTAGAAATTTTATAAATTTAGACAAGATAAATTGTGACAAGAGCAAATTTGTGCTTAAAGTAACGACACATTTACAGTCGTATCTGTATCGTTTTTAAATTTATGAACGAGTCATTTCCAAAAGAAGTTTAGTGAATGAATTAAAATGTCATTTTAAACATATACGCATGAATCTAAAGCAAAAAGGTTTGGAAAATTCAGAAAAACAATCAGCTGCGACCCATCTGTGGGTCCCTGACCCAGCCTTTTAGAACCACAAAAAAAAAGATAATCTATGGAATCATATGGAAATGAGATGGTGTCACTCAGAGAATTTCCCGTACGAACGTCTTTATCCTCAAACGCGTTTCCTAATAATTATAATAATTTGAGGATTATTAAATTCATTAACTCATTGTAGAGTAAAACTTTATTATGACAAAATATGATAACTAATGTACAGAGCAGCATCGTTACAGAAACATTAAATACGACTAAACATCGTCCGTCAGTGACTCTGAGACGTCGATGAACAGATGAATGCGTGTTGTGTTTGCGCTGAGCAGCTCGTGGAAATCCAGCTTTGCGGGTTTTCAACCAGCACGCAGTCATCGGAGCCGCTACTGTGACGACCTGAGGGCGCCCCCTTCAGTCTGGAGAAGGACACTGTTTGACCATCAGCCCACATCAAACCACTGGGACCCACAGACAGACCTGAAACAGATATGGTCATTGAAATCCTTGAAAGTTTGCGAATTTGCAAAAAAAAACCAAGGCCATTGACGTTTCTGAAAAACACCCCAAAAAGACACATGAGTCCTTGAAAGTTTGTGAATTTGAAAAATAAAAAATCAAGGTCATTGAAATTTTCTGAAGAACACCCCAAATAGACATGGGTCATTTAAATCCTTGAAAGTTTGTGAATTTGGGAAAAAGAAATCAAGGCCCTTTAAGGTTTTTGAAAATCACCCTACATAGACATGGGTCATTTAAATCCTTGAAAGTTTGTGAATTTGGAAAAAAAAACCAAGGCCATTGAAAGTTTCTGAAAAGCACCCCAAATAGACATGGGTCCTTGAAAGTTTGTGAATTTGTAAAATAAAAATCAAGGCCATTGAACGTTTCTGAAAAACACCCCAAATAGACATGAGTCCTTGAAAGTTTGTGAATTTGAAAAATAAAAAATCAAGGCCATTGAAAGTTTTTGAAAATCACCCTACATAGACATGGGTCATTTAAATCCTTGAAAGTTTGTGAATTTGGGAAAAAGAAATCAAGGCCCTTGAAGGTTTTCAATGAGTTTCATGAGCCATTGAAAGTGCTTGAATTTTGTGCAGTAAAGAAGTGAAGTTGATATTTAGGTAAACTGTCACGACGCCACCTGCTGTTTCACGCCCTGCGTTGCCTGATGTTCGTAGACGAGGCCGACGCAGGACACACATGGAGACATGGACTGAGACTGAGTAAAGTTAAGCAAGAGAGAGAAAATGACGCCGTGATGTCTGGGAAATGACAAAGTTGTCTCCTCGTCTGTGACTGTGTCAGCACATTCAGTCCTTGAAAAATGATGTCAACCAAGGTGTGAGAACCCTGGCTGTTATCGACTCTCACGAGTGAAATCCCAGATGTGGAGCGTGTGAAGTTAGTTGTGGTTGTTTGCTCACAGTCACACTCACCGATCCAAAATGGCTTCTTCCCTGCAAACTTCCAGAGCCAGGTCAGGTCTCTCCTGGAGCGCACGCTGCTCAGGCTGCTGTTAAACCTGAGAGAAAACGTCTGCATTTAGGTCTTCTGGCTAAATCAATGCCCCGCCCCCTCAACAAACGTGTTATTATTGGATGACATAACTATGTTACGTTAGTGATGTCACCAACAGACTTTAACTAATACACTAACATTTGTTTAAGTTTGTCTTTGTGCTGAGATTCCACTCTTTCATCTCTTATATTTTGTGCTGTAGCTTCTTCTTATTTATAGAATGTAAACTTTATTTTAATGATTTTATTTGTCCATGTGTGACTAATATAAAACAAAGAGTTTGAACTTGTAAACCAGACTTCACAAAACCTGAACTAATCCTTTAACAAAGTCATCAACTGTGTGTGTGTTGGTGTTTGGTCTCACAGCAGGGAGCAGCTTCTCTCAGCGCTGGCCCAGCTCGCTACAGACGAGCTGACGACGTAACAGCGCCTCCTGTAGTGAGTCCAACCTTCAGGACACGAGCTGCTCATGGACTTCCTGGTCTGAGGAGACAAAACACAACAGAGGACAACCGTCAGGTGTCTTCATTTATCCATGAAGACAAATTCAATGAAATCACTGAGCATAAAAAGTGAGAGACGAGCATTTAAATGATTTATTTAATCCTGATGATAAACATTCAGTGTTTTCATCACTTTTCTCTACAAGAGGAGGAAACTGTGAGACTGTGAGAAGACATGAAGAAGAAGAGAGAATGAGGAGAACAGAGAAGAACAGAGAAGGAAAACCAGAAGAAGTCCTAGTGTACCTTGTGTTGCCGTAGCTCCAGGCGGTGTCTTGGTGCTGGATTGTCCATCTGAGGAGCGTCTCCACCTCTGTCTCCGCCTCTGTCTCCGCCTCTGTGAGGAGACCAGCTCCACCCAGCATCACCAGGCTTCAGCTCCTCCAGTCTGAGTGGAGTCAAACTGTGGAACTGAAGAAAAAAATCACAACATTAACCTTTATTTTTAGTGTTACTAACTGTTCTTTACGTGCTGGATGATTCATTTTATTTGAAGTCATTTATGAGTTAAAGTGAAAATTACCGTCCAAACTTTCTCTTCAGACTTTCTCTCTCCTGACACATGAACCTGAACAAGAGCAGAATTATTAAAGACCCTGAATGAATGAGTGAGTGAGTGAATGTAACAGCAGCAGGAGCGTGTGAACTGACCTTTAACCCTCCGTGTCCTCTGTCCCCCGTGTTCTGTCCCCTGTGGAAGTGGGTGTGGCTGTAGGCGGGGGACGCCTGGTCCTGTGCTTCCCCGTCTCTGTAGTCTTGATACGGTCGGCGGTTTGGGACGTCTCCTCTGGGAGGATGAGGCGGGGTCTCCCACACTAGCTCCGCCTCTATGTCAGTGACAGGCTCCACCTCCTCCATCTTAGGAGGGTCAGGGAGACGAGGACGAGGAGGCGGCTGCTTTATGTCCTCGTCGTCCACCAGGTCGTCAGGGTCACACTTTCCTGACAGAGACAGTTTATTAGAAATGATTAAAAACAGACACAAATGTGAAGAAAGAAGGAGAAATAAAACAAACTTGAAGAAAAAGAAAAGAAAATACGTCAGAAGAAATGTTTTATATCAGTTTTCATAAATTAAATTAAGAGTAATTCTACAATAAAACTTATTAATCTTTAATTTTTCCCTTAAAGTATTTTCCTTGTTCCCTCACAGAGTGTAATTAGAGATAAGATTAGGATTACAGCCTCCATCGACCAGATTAAAGTGTCAGAAAATGTCAAACGTCTTGTTTTTCACAAACTGATTCACTTTTCATAAAATTTCTTTGTTTTATGGAGCAAAAAAAATTCACATTTAAGAAGCTGAAAAATCTCAGAAACTGGTGTTTTTTAAATTAAAATAATCTATATTATTATTTTTCCTTTAACAACAACGTGAACAGTTTTTCTTCACCTCCTCTGGGGTCAATGATCTCCACACTCGCAGACGTCCTCTGTCCCAGGACGGCGTTTTTGGGATTCTTCAGGACGACAGTGAAGGTCTCGTGGTTTTCCTCCAGTCCGTCGTCGATCAGGTAAATGTTCCAGGTTTTCACGACGACTCCTGTTGTTTGCATATGTGCACAGTCACGGCAAAACCAGCAACAAGTGGGCAGAGGGATATTTTGACTGATTCACAGATTCTCAACGTGTGATTTATAAGACTTTGATCAATGTCTGACACGGAAATGTGAAAATATTTGAAGACGTGGATATTTGAACTTAGGCACTCAAACTGTTTAAGGGAGAATTTTAGCTAGAATTTTTAACGTAACGTAACGTAACTTAACGTAACGACATGTAAAGTGGGGTGGCGTGGTTCAGAAGTCAAGACCGGTACCCTGTGTGCCAAAGACTTCATGGTCACAAGTTCAACTCCACCCCCGGCAGGTTGTACTCAATTCCCTTGTAAGTTGCTTTGGATAAAAGCGTCTGCTAAATGACATGTAATAATAATACATGTAACATAACGTAAAGACATGTAATGTAATGTAGCGTAACGTAACATCTCAATATCAAATAAAATAAACTCCATGTAAGTGTCTCTGTGTTGGTGTGGATGGTTCAGTCTGTTACTGAATGATGATGATGATGATGATGATGTGCTCAGATAGATGCTAAATCATTAGCATCACAGTCAAAGCTGAGTCATTCACACATCAGCAGAGCCACTGCTCCCTATACCTCTGACCAATTATGCTTAGGGCCCCCAAAAGCTTAGCAGCGGCCCTGCACATCAGGTTGGTTTGTTATTCATATTAACAGCACGTGCGTAACATTTGCATTTTAAAACAACAATACTGAGCCTGCTAATAACAAAACGTTCTGAAACACACAGTGGATTATTAAGAGACAGCGTCCAGCACATGTTTTAATCCCTGTGTGTCACTTTGAATGAACACTAACGTAACGTAGATTAACGACGTTAATGTAGTAAAATGGTTTATGGCGCATGTTTTTCATGACTTTAATAAACTGAAACCAACGTAACTGTATTTAAACACAGTCAGCTGATCGTGTTTGTGAACACACCTGGGTCAAACTGGATGAGTCCGGCTGTGCTGTGAGTAAAGTCTCTGCCGGGTTTAGCTGATCCTTCCTCCACCTGCACAAACCACACAAACACTCAGCACTGGAACACACACACACACACACACACACACACACACACACACACACACACCAGTACCTGAATCGCCACGTAGGCCGGGTCCATGCTCCTCCCACTGCGCTGGATCTGGATCTGAAGAGTCCCCGCTGTCTCACAGGTTCTGTAGCAGGTCGCTGACAACTCCACCTGAGACCAGGACAACTCCAGTCTGAGGAGAACACACACACATGCGCACACACACACACGCACAAACACACACACACGCACACACACTGAATAACATGACTGCTTGTGTTTTTCTAAGGAAACTCTGAGTATGTCCATGTAGTTAAGACATTAAAGCAGAGACACAAGGACAAACTGATTTTTACCCACACAGAATGAACAGTCTGTTGAGTCTATGACATGTAAATGTAAACATGTAAACGTAAACATGTAAACATGTAAACATTTGCTGCTTCATCTCACTGTAAAACAGACGTTTCTGACTGGAAACTCAAGGTCGTGTCTCTTGCACCAAACTCCATAGAGAAAATCACAGATTTTACGTCACAGAGACGCAGTAGTTGTCGATCCACTGCTGCCTCCATCAGTAAGTTCATATGTGTTATTTAATGACTTCTGTGTTTCAAACCCTTTGCTCACATTATGTTCAGTGGCACAAAGTGACCACACGAGGCAGTAAAGGACCAGCAGCTCATGTGTCCCCATGGAGTTTGGTGCAGGAGAGTCAGCGCTTTAGAAAATCCACAAACCCACATTTCAGGCAGGGCGGCGTTTCCTGCCGGGTCAGTGAGGCGGAACTCGAAGCTGTCCGCCGTCACCTCCATGTCGGCGGGAAGGACGTACAGCACCGCGCGCTGATCCACGTCCCGCTGAGTGAAGCGTCCTCTGATGTAAGCTCCTGGAAGGACGACAAGAAGACAGAAGGTCACGCTCTGTGGTCGCCGTGAGGACGCTGATGGACACAAGGTCAGGCTCTGTGGCGCCGTGAGGACGGCGTTTGACCGGGACAGCGTGAAGCACCTGTGAGGACGTTCTCCAGGTAACCAAAGTGTGGAGGTCTGCTGATGGAGAACTGCAGCTCCTCTGTGGGACTGTCAGGGTCAGACGCCTGCAGGTGTTTGTTGGTGATGAAGACGCCGTAACGTCCACCGCCCAGATCCACCACGGTGCTGGCACTCCGCCTGGTGGTCAGAGTGGGAGGAGTCCTGTCCACCCGGTCCACCTGAAGACAACAGAAGACATCAATCATGAGTGTGTTTGTTTGTTCTGAGTCCTCGTGGAGACCAAAACCAGGTCCTGATGAGGCAGAACCTCATTTCTGAGGTCCTGGTTTGGGTCCGGGTTAGGTTAAGCATTAACAGGTTATGGTTAAGGTTCGTGTTCACACTTGTTTAGTCCTAGTGCAGTTCAGCTTCTCTGTCACTAGATGTCGCTGTTGTCACATGATCATCAGACCAGTGAGCGACTCACTCATGTTTCCACTTTATTTTAAGGTTGTTTTCACTTTAATGTAAAGAAATTATTTTGAGGAATATATTTAAGAATGGGAACAATGGCATTAAAGAAACAACAAAGACAAAGATATGTTTATACTGTTTAATTTACTTTTATAGATAAATGATTGATCATAAAAGACCCTTTTTCATTCTTTCCTTCAATAACTCAGGTTATTGTAAATCTTTCACTCTACAAGGACAGAAAAACTAAGTATGAGAGGAAAATAAGAAAATACAGACTGTAGTGAAACTATTTACTATAAAGAAATATAAAACATCTGTATGGATATTGTGTAATATGTCAAAACAGAAACAGCTGATTCATCACTGAGGTTTCAAGGATCAGTTTGTGACAAATACAACTAAAAAAAGAGTCAGGTAACGTGGTGAAGCAGTCATGCATGTGTTTTTTTAAAAAGCATTAAAACACTTGATTTATAACATCAAGTCAACATTTACGATGTTAATTTTGTAAATGTTGTTTTAGAAAACAGGACAATAAAGGTCAATAAAGCCGAGCACGAGACAACTGTGAAATTCTGCTTTCGAAACTTTGAAAATATCAAGCTTCAAAACAGAAGTTAAAGCTGCACTAGGCGAGATTTTTACGCTAATTTAACAGCGAGTAAACACGAAAAACGTCCATGGACATCGTCAGCAGCCAGTTTTTACAACAGTGAGGATAAAGAGGTAGATAATGGATGGTGTTGTAAAAGTATGTACTCCAGAACTGTAGGGGGAGCTCTGTGGAGAAACCAGACTGTGTGTGTGTGTGTGTGTGTGTGTGTAAAACCTACCTGGATGTTGAAAACAGCGTGCTCCTCCCTCAGTTGTCCAAACTCCAGGTATCCTCGGTTGGTTCCGTCCGTCGGCAGGAAGTAGAACCTGTCGATGTCGGCGGGGCTGCCCGGGTCATGGCGGTAAGCCAGGTTCAGCTCCTCCACGTCAGTCTGGGTGAAGCTCAGAGGAGAGGGAGGAGTCATCGTGAGCGGGACTCCTCCCAGCAGCAGTTTCCCGTGTCGCGGCGGTTGCGTGACGACGTAGCTCAGGTTGGCTGCGGCAGTGTCGGGGTCAGTGAGCTGCAGGTGGGCAGAGGTGATGGTCTCTGTGGCTCCGTCCGGCAGACGCAGGCCGGTGTTGTGGTTTAGGGTCGGGGGGATGCGGTCGCCGTGCTCGATGGTGAAGTGGAGGACGCCGCTGCGGGACGAGTCTCCGTTGGTGACGAGGAAACTGAAGATAGAAGCAAATTTGTGAGAAATATCAGAGCAAACTCACCAACATGGGATTCAAACACTGCCAAGTTTACCGTTAATAGTGTTAATCTGTTAGTTTCACAGTTGGAACATGGTGAACTCTGAATTCTGCTTTGATTGTATGAGCTTTTGTTTTTGTGTGGGTATATGGAAGCGTGTTCTCACAGAAAACACTGACTTGAGCTACTAAACTAAAAGCTTATCTAATTTAATCTCCAGCTTCTTAAATCTATGATCCCTCAATAACATGTTCAACACTTCATCTCACTGTCACAAAAGGTTTTTCAATTTTTACTCTCCCACACCAAAGCCCAGCGAGAAAACCAGTGATTGTAGCTGCTGCTCCTCTGCTGCCTCGTGTGGTCACTGTGTGTCACTGAGGTCAATCTGAACGATGGATTTCAACACTGAAGTGACAAATTAAGACATTTGAACTTAGTGATGGAGGCAGCAGTGGATCAACAACTCCTGTGTGTGTGATGTTAAAATCACTGATTTTCCCACTACTAAGACTTTGGTCTAAGTAGTTTTATTATTATTATCATTATTATTATTATCATCATTATTATAATAATAATAATACCAATAATAATAATAACAACAATAATTATGATAATAATAGTAATAATAATAATACCAATAATAATAATTATTATACTAATAATACCAATAATAATTATACCAATAATAATAATAACAACAATAATTATGATAATAATAGTAATAATAATAATACCAATTATAATAATAATTATCTTAATAATACTAATAATAATAATACTAATAATAATATTAATGTTGTGGTTATTATGCTCACACAGTTGATGATGAAATGGTTTTAGTTAATCATGTACTAGCCTGTACACGAGGACGGTTTCACAGGTCTGGATCCTTTTAAAATCACACTTCTGACGCTGGATTTAACGTGACCACCATTTTGTTTATTCTGCAGTCAAGTGGAAAACATATGAAGAAATACGACTTTTAAAAAGCGTACGAGTCTCCAGGTGTACTTTAGTGAATTAAAATGTTTAAATGTTAAATTAAATCAGCATCTACAATCATCAATCACTCACATAAAACACACACAGTTCTACATATGTGTATTTTGTCCTCTGCCAACTCAATCTGCCTCTCAGCCCTGCAGCTGACAAACTGCCCCCCGGCCTCAGCACACCGGCCACCGCACGCACACACACACGAACACGCACACACACACTCTGGTGTAACATCTGGCTTCAGTGTCGGCCATATTTGCCCAGGGACGACCGTCTGTGGCCGGCGCTCTGTCCACCATCGTGCCAACGCCGCTGTTATTCTGCAAATAATGTCCATTCATCATCTGATGTCATGACAACACACACACACACACACACACAGCGGTGATGTGCAGGAGTGTGTTTGTCAGATGTGCACACACCTGAGAGCAGGTGGAGCTTTGATAGTGAGAAAGATTAAAAGAACCAATCTTGACTGCAGTTGTTTTTAAAGAGCAACAAAACCATGAAACCAGGTTTTTTCACATGTAAACCATACTTACTTATATGTAGTAATGTTAGAATGTAAAGTATTGAAATGACATATGATAGAACGCCCGCCCCCCTCTCCCTCCCTCCCTCCCTCCCACCTGCATTTTTCTCACCTGAAGGAGTCGGACTCTGCATCATGGCTGTTGTCGTGGGTGTAGCACACCTGGTGCGCGGCCACGTCCAGCTGCGTGAAGCCGGTCAGCGGGACGCCGGGCCTCCGGACGGCGTGGACGAGGCCGTGCCGAGGCGGGACGGACACGGCGTAGAGCAGCTCCTCCGGACGTCCCGCCGCGTCTGACGCCAGCAGGATGTCCGTGTTCAGGACGACCCGCTGCCCCTCCCTCAGATGCACTGCCTTGCTCAGCAGCACTATGTCACCTGAGGGGCAAAGTTGAAGTTTTAGAACAAGTTCCGCTCACTCTCCTGCACCAAAGTCCACCGTCGATATCAGATAAATACATTTCAAACCAATATTGGCAGATGGCTCTGTCAGGCAAAACTATCAGACCTGACTGAGGGAGTGTTTGTATGTATACAGCAGCAGAGCAGGGGCGGGTTGATGCTGTTGCCTCCGTCTGTCTTCACATTAAATAAGTCACTTCCTGTGTGCAGCACAGACTAAATGAACATTGTGAGATCTCATTTGACTATAATGTGAATGTTTTATATTATACGATCTTCAGTTTAAGGTTAGAGAACCTTTGACCAGCATGCTATTAATGCCCCTTATCCATTTAAAATGTGCAACTATTGTTCAAAATGATCTTCATAATCGATTAAGCTGTTGATCATTTTCTCAATCAAGTACTAATTTAATCCACAAAATGTAACATTTGGAAAAAAAAAACAAAACCCTCAGAATTATGATATTCTGTCATTTCTTTGTTACACGGAGCAAAGAAAGCAGAAAATATTCACATTTAAGAAGCTGAAACATCAGGAAACTTGTTATTATCAAGAAAAAGACTGAAACCAAAATAGTTAATATAGTAATTGATGTGTTTCACCTGCAGCAGCAGATTTGCATATTTTAAACTGACCAGGTAACACTGTCATCTGACTGTAGTTTATATAATGACATTAAGTAGACTAAAGTTCAACTTTAACTTAAGAATAAAAAAAGAAAAGACAGTCACTGGAGTGTTGTTGGAGGTAAAAGGAGGAGGCGGAGCACCCAGAGGAGACAGGCCGACGCCCTCTCCACAGCTGCTCCGGCTCTCCTCCGTTAATTATTCAGCGGCTGAGGAGGTCGAGCGTTTCTCACCTCTGCTCCTCCAGGATCACAGGGCCCGGAGCCAGGAGGGCCGAGGCCTCGCTGCACCGTGTTCACCCGACTGGCAAAGCAGGGGGAGGGGCTAAATAATGGATGAGCCGCGGTCGACCACTGGGAGCTCAGAGGGCGGAGGTGTGCGTGTCAAAGTGTGGACACACATTTGTGTGCGAGTTGTTGTCGTGTGAAAAATCTTCTATGTTGAGTCTGAGCTTCAGCATGAAAAAAGTGTGTGTGTGTGTGTGTGTCTGTGTGTGAATGTGTGAAAGACTGTGTGTGTGTGTGTGTGTGAGTGAAAGACTGTGTGTGTGTGAGTGAGTGGTCACTGACTGACATTAGTTCAGCTGTAGTTAGCATTGGTTCACTCGTGCTCTGATGTTCTGTCCAGGTTTAAACGAGTAAAGGTGAATCTGCTTTAGATTCTTATCTTACTATAACTCTCTGACCTCTGACCTTTCTGCACAGTGTGGACGGCGATGAAGAAGCTCTGAGCGGGCGACTCGTTGTCCAGGTCACTGAGGGTGAAGCGGAAACTGTCGTGACCTCTGAAGCCGACGGCGGTAGCTTCTGGGTGGTGTCCGTACCACAGACGGTTCATCTCCACGTCGTCCTGGGTGAAGTTCTGACCCGACGACAGCTCAGTCCAACCCGACCGTGTCTGTAGACGAGTCCCAGAGTTCACCACAAACAGCTTTCATTAACACAACCTGATCAAAACCCAAATATTCACAAAGTTAAGCTTTCACACTCTCTGCAGTGACAGCATCGTTTCCTCACCTTCAGCTGAAGTTTTCCAAATCGCGGCGCAGCATTGATGAAGTAGTACACCTGGTTTGGGGGCGTGTCCACGTCCTCGGCCTCCAGGGCAACACTGGAAATCACCCTGCGCTCACCTGAGTCCACGTCCAACCCAGCGTTCCTGGAAGGAGACAGACATATTTAATACTTTCACTCATCTGTTCTGGTTCATGTGATATTTTAATAACGTGGGGGAAAAGTCATTTTTCTCACTGCAGCTTTCAGCGAAAAACGGAAAAACTAAAACCCACGTTTTTAGAGAAAACCTTTGTATAATTAAAAGTATGTGCTGCTTTTGTTCAAAACGTTGTGTTCATTCAAAAGACAATGTGTGAGAGCAGTGTTTTCCAGCAGGGACGATGGAGACCTCGGGTGGTGGAGATGTTGGTGTTGGGGGAGTTGAACATCACAAACCGTCTGGCTGCTTCTTCACTCGGAATTAAAATCCACACACAGGAGAGAAGCTGCCACGTCCATCCTGCAGGAACGTGAAAACAAGGAGAGGAGGAGGCATCTGCCAAGTCTTTGTGTCACTTCTGCGTCGGTGGCCTTCACTGAACCAGCTCGTGCTACACACACGCGCACTCACACACGTGTGTTTATACCAAAGTAACATTATTGCTGTTCATCCACAGTCGTGATCTAACATCTGCAGGAGCAGAGGACAATAAAGTGATAAACTCCCACAGATTTAACTTCCTCCACGCAGACACACGATCACCCGACACTGACGCAGGTTCATGTGTCGCCGCCCATGACAGCACGAGACAGAGTTTCTATGCATATTTTTTATATAGAGTCAAATAAAGCAGGCCAACAGTGTGCGGCTTATTAATGGGATTTTATATGTTCCGGAAATGATAGAATTGAATGATTTAGATGAATTAAATAAACTATAAATTTAAAACATTCGGTTTACAGAGGCCTTCAAAATCCTCCACTAACCCTCCTGAAATCCATTAACAAGCATTAAAGTGTGTGTGTGTGTGTGTGTGTACTTGAGCAATCGTGGTTTCTCGTCGTTGACCGGCAGCACGGTGACCCAGGCCGTCCCCCGGACTGTGTGGACGCCATCTGTCAGCTGCAGAGCCACAGCGTCCTCCAGGGTTTCTGTGTCATCGTGCATGTACATGATCTTCATGCCTGTAGAGGAGGAGGAGGAGGAGGAGGAGGAGGAGGAGGGAGGACAGGGATATTTGGCAGTGAGGAAGAAGAGGAGCAGGGTGTCAGGAGATGCCATGCTGCGTTTGTGAACATGATTATGAAACAGGCCCTAAACCAGTCTGTGTGATACCAGTATCAGTAGAAAGATTAAGTTCTGTAGCAGAATGTGTGAAAATCACAAAATGAAGCGACTCTTTTGAATTTATCACTTAAAATGCCGATGGTAACGGCACAAAACTATCATTTCTTTCAGGATTCATATCACATGTGCTTCTTTATTAATTAATTAATTCATTGTTTATTGCTTTATCCTCTACATGAGGGTCGTGGGACAAACACACAGATTCAATCTCACATTCATACCCACAGTTAATGTTAGTGTCTAATTAACCTCTGCATGATTTTTAGACTGTGGGAGGAAACTGAACCTGGAGAAAACCTCATGGAGAGAACAGTAAACTCACAGCGAGGTCTTTGGCTGGACTCTCTCTGAGGAGAAGGTTCAAGTGGTTTTGTGTGGTTAAAACTACCCAAACATTCGACTCAGGTCATCTTCACTTCCAGCTGAATATCTATACCAGACATAGTGTCATTTCCTATGAAAGTTCTTAATGAAATCATATTCACAAAACATGACCTTCAAACACTAAAATCTATTTAACTAATCAGTGAAATACCAAATTTGAAAGGATTTCCTCAAAACGTTGTGTATTCAACGTCTTGATAATTTAATAAGTCCCTTCTGGTCTTCTGTACCTCTGAGAATCCACTCAGATGTTATTTACATACATACAGAACTTGTTCCCCCACCTTGTCGGAGCTCCTGCAGGGTAAAGGAGGTGACCGGGAGGCTCCTCTGCAAAAGTTCAGCTCCCATCTCGTTGTAGCGGCTCAGCTCTGCGCCGTAGATGCCGTTGATCAGGCGACCGTGAGCTGGCGGCTGCACCACGGTGAAGGTCAGGAGATCTGGAGGGGCGTCCAGGTCCACGCCGTCCAGTATGGACGGAGTCAGTTCTCTGATCCCGCCTTCCTTCACCTGCAGGAGAACAATAATGGATTTGTTCAGCGCTAGCTCCAAACTGATGACCACTTCAGTTAGTCCTGGATTGTCCGTACCGTGAAGTTGGCCAGCAGCAGAGAAGGTGTCTCATCGTTGGTCGGATGGATGATGATGTAGAAGGGGACAGGGGCAGAGCGATAAACTCCGTCACTCACGCTGATGGAAAGCTGGTCAACAGTTGGCTCCGCCCCTTTGTGCTCTGACTGGACGTAGTTGATGAAACCAGATGTCAGGTGAACGTAGCTGAAGGATTCTGGGAAGAAACCCAGAGTCAGGTCAGGTCAGGTGTACCTTAAACCAGAGGGGTTTCTCAATCCTGGTCCTGGGGACTCACTGCCCCGCTCAGCAGCAGGTACTGCAGAAGCCTGATAACAACCCAACTCTTTAAATC